>NW_025920246.1:0-64300 GCF_902686445.1 Sciurus carolinensis | reverse complement strand
CCAATTAGAATGGCGATTATCAAGAATACAAGCAACAATAGGTGTTGGCGAGGATGTGGTGAAAAAGGAACACTCATACATTGCTGGTGGGGTTGCAAATTAGTGCAACCACTCTGGAAAGCAGTGTGGAGATTCCTCAGAAAGCTTGGAATGGAAACACCATTTGACCCAGCTATCCCACTCCTTGGCCTATACCCAAAGGACTTAAATCAGCATACTACAGAGATACAGCCCATCAATGTTCATTGCTGCTCAATTCACCATAGCCAGATTGTGGAACCAACCTAGATGTCCTTCGTTGATGAATGGATAAAGAAACTGTGGCATATTTATACAATGGAATATTACTCCGCAATGAAGAATGATAAAATTATGGCATTTGTAGGCAAATGGTCGAAATTGGAGAATATCATGCTAAGTGAGATAAGCCAATCTCAAAAAACTAAAGGACGAATGATCTCGCTGATAAGCGGATGAGGACAGATAATGGGGGTGGGAGGGGCTAGCATTAGGTTTAGGGTTAGGTTTAGAGTTAGGCTAAGGAGAGCAGTAAGAATGAAGGAAAGAAGGAACTGTGTAGAGGGAAAAGAGGGGTGGGAGGGGTGGGAGGGGTGGGAGGGGTGGGGGGGAGGGGAAAAATATAATAAACATCATTACCCTATGTAAACGTAAAAAAAATAATAATAAATATAAAAAAAAAAATATTCCATTGTTTATATGTACCACATTTTCTTTATCCATTCATCTTTTGAAGGGCGTCTAGGTTGGTTCCATAGTTTAGCTATTGTGAATTGAGCTGCTATAAACCTTGATGTGTCTGAGTCACTGTAGTATGCTGATTTTAAGTCCTTTGGGTAAAAACCAAGGAGTGGAATAGTTGTGTAAAATGGTGATTCCATTCCAAGTTTAAGAATGTGATCATTTTGTTGCAATGAAACAGAGATCCCTATCACTGTGAATTTTGTATGAAACTTCCTCTACAATTATTATTGCTGGTCTATTAAGAAAAGCAGTTTACATGTTGCACATATTCTTCAAACCTGAGATGTGGGTCTAAAAACACTAAGTGAAAAATGGGACGCTGATAGTTCCTTAAGGGATGATTTCCAATGCCAGAATTGAGAATTCAGTTTGACTCTGCATGTGGAACCTGTGTATAGGAAATTTTTTCTTAAAAAAAAATTTGTTATAGATGAATACAATACCTTTATTTTATTTATTTATGTGGTGCTGAGGATTGAGCCCAGTACCCCATGCATTCAAAGGAAACATGTTATGACTGAGGCACAATCCCAACCCCTACAGGAAATTCTTTACTTCTTTTCTTTCTAGGTGTTCTCAATTCAGATATTTGACACTGTTGAGTGGTGTACCCAATAACTCCTAGGATGATAATGAATTTTGTGGTACAGCAGGATTCAATTCTGTAATAGTCCTTTGTTCCTCTGGAACCTCCCTGCCACATACCTTTCTGTGCTGCTCTAATAAGCTGTTTCCAATAATGCACATATTCTCCCATGTGGTGCATTGACCCTAAGGTGCACATAGGAAGAATTTGATAAGGGTACTGCAATGAAAACAATTCCTGTAAACCTTTGTGAGAATTAATATATGAAAATTCCTCTGTAATTCCCTAAATTATCAGTTCCCACCTTCTATGAGAAACAGGGCAAAGTGCTCATAGAGTAAATATCTGAGAAATGGGTCTAAAACCCAAGGGAAAAATGGAATTCTTGGAGTTCATCAAGGCATGACACTCAATGACAAAATTTAGAATTCAGTTTGATCATGCATATGGAAACTGTCTGCAGAAGTTGTTTCACTGCTGCTCTTTCTTCATGTTTTCCAAATGCAGATATTTGAACTTTTGAGAACTGTAGCTGATAAACCCTTAGGTAGAAAGTGAACCTAGTGTTGCAGCAGAAGTCAATTCTGAAGAGCCTTTTGTGAATGAAGTTTGAATCTGCCAGAAAACTCCCTGCCTCTTGCATTTCTCTATTGCTCCAGTAAGCTGTATCCAATAATCACATATTTTGCTTTGTTGGGAACTGGCCCTTAGGGGCCCATATTAATAATGTAACCCTGGCACTGCCATGAAAGATAATTCCCTAACATCACATTGAGAATTATGTATAAAACATTCTCTGGAACATTGCTACAACTACATTTTTCCATTTCCTATGAAAAGCAGTGTACAAATTGCACATTGGTTTCAAATATGAGAACTTGGTCTAAGAAACCCAAGTGAAAAATGGGTTCCTGAGAGTTCATCAAGGGAGAACTCCAAAACAGAATTGAGAATTCAGTTTGATCCTGCAATTGGATATTTTGTAGGTGTACCATTTTATTCCTGCTCTTCCTGTTTTCCACTGTGAAATATTTATCCCTCTTGAGAAATGTACCAATAAGGTGCTAGGAAGAAAGTCAACATGGTGTTTCAACAAGAGTCAATTCTGTAATATCTTTTAATGAACTAAGTTTGAATCTGCCACAGGAACTTCCCTGCCACTTGCCTTTAACTGGTGCTCTAATAAGCCATTTCCAATACGCACATATTCAACCTTGTTATGTACTGGCCCATAGAAAAAATGTGATTCAGTTGCTGCAATGAAAGATTATTCTTTAAAATCCCATTGAAAATTACGATTGAACCTTCCTTGGGACCTCTATACAACTATTGTTTCCTGTCTCCTACAGAAAGAAGTTTACAAATTGCTTATAGTCTTTAAATCTGATAACTGGTCCAAAATGTCCAAGTGAAAAATATGATCCATATGGCTCATCAAGGGATGATCTTATGCCAGAACTGAGAATTCAGTTTGGCTTTGTTTGTTGAACTTGTTTTCAAGAACCCTTCCACTCAGAAAACACAGAAAGTGCTTTCCAAATACAGATATTTGGCATTGTTGGGTACCGTACCTAATAAGTGTCTAGGAAGGAAGTGACCTGGTGTTGCTGGGCGTGGTAGCACATGCCTGTAATCCCAGTAGCTTGGGTGACTGAGACAGAAGTATCACAAATTCAAAGCCATCTTCAGCACTTAGTGAGGCCATGAGGAATTTAGTAAGACTGTTTCTCAAAAATAAAAATGGGCTGGGGATGTGACTCAGTTGTTAAGTGCCCCTGAGTTCAATTTCTGGTACTCCTGTTCCCCCCAAAAGAAAGTGACCTGAAGTCAATTCTGTAATTCTTTTACAGAAGTCAATTCTGTAAAAGTCCTTTTTGAATTAAGTTTGAATGTGCCACAGGAATCTCCTTGCCACAAACATTTATCTATAACCCAATAATCTGTTTCCAATAAGCACATATTTGGCTTTGTTGTGCACTGAACCAAAGGCGCCCAGAGGAAGAATGTGACCATAATACAGCAATGAAAGACAGATTCCCCATTGCAAATAATGGATGAAAATGCCACTGTTCCCTCCCTAAAATGGCTGTTTCCCATCTCCTCTGAAAAGCATTAAAATCAATGTGCATAGGCTTCAAATCTGAGGACTGGGTATAAAAACCCCAAGCAAAAAATGGGATACTGATATTTCATCAAGACACATCTACCAATACCAGAATTTAGTCTTCAGTTTGATCCTAAATGTGGAATCTGTCTGCAGGAAACATTTCACTCCTGCTCTTTCTAGCTGTTTTTCAAATATAGATATTTTGCAAAATTGATCACTGTACATAATAAGCCCCTATGAAGAAAATGAACCTGGTGTTGCATCAGAAATCAATTGTTTAAGAGCCCTTTGTGAGTTAAATTTTAATCTGTCACTGAAACATCTCCGCTCCTTGCATTTCTCTGCTACTGCTATAAGCTGTTAACAAAAAGCACATATGGAGTACACTGTCCTTAGGTTTCCCACATGAAGAATATGACATTGATGCTACCATGAAAGGAAATTCTCTAAAGATTTTTGAGATTTATGTATGAAACTTCATATGGAATCGCTTCTCATTTCCAAGAAAAGAAATTTACAATTTGCACATAGGCTTCAAATCTGAGAATTGGACTAAAAATATAGGGAAAATTTTGATCCTTTTATCTCATCAAGGAATAACTCCCAATGTCAAATTAAACATTCAGTTTGATCCTGCTTGTGAATACTCTTTGTACCTGCTCTTTCTAGCATTTGAACAATTTTAGCTATGAGGCCCTGTTGAGCACTGTACTTGAAGAAAGTGGGCTTGGTGTTTCTAATGGAGTCAATTGTGTAAGAGCCTATTGTGAATTAAATTGAATCTGCCACTGAAACCTCCCTTTGACTTTCATTTTTCTGCTGTTCACTAAACTTTTTCCATAAAGTTCATATTCTGTCTTGAACTACATGGTTCCTAAGGTGCTCATAAGAATATGATTCTTGTACTGCAATGAGAACAATTCCCTAAAGTCCCAATAATATTTATGTATAAAACTTCCTCTTCATCTTTCCTACCAGTACCATTTCCCATGTCCTTTAAAAAGCAGTTTTCAAATAACACATAGGCTTCAAATCTGTGCACTGGGTCTAAAAAGCACAAGTGAAAGATGGGATCCAGATAGTTCATCAAGGGATAACTCACAAAACCAGAATTGAAAATTCATTTCAATCCTCTATGTGAATACTCTGTGGCTATACCAATTCGTTCCTGCTCTGTTTTCCAGTTGCTAATTGTGAGCACTGTTGAGTAATGTACACAAAAAGTTTCGACACAGAAAGTGAACAAGGTGTTGTAGTAGGAGTCATTTCTGTAAGGGCCTTCTGTGAATTAAGTTTAAATCTGAAATTTGAAACTCTGTGACACTTCAACTTCTTTCTTTATCCATTAAACCTTTTCCAAAAGCACATATGCAGCCTTGTGTACTGGCACTAAGGTGCTCATAGAAATAATGGAACCCTGATTCTGCAAAAAAGAGATTAATCCTTTGGGCCCCATTGCAAATTATTTGTAAAATTTCCTCTGGAACCTCCATACAACTGCTGTTTCCTGTCTCTATGAAAATCAATTTACAAACACCACATGGACTTCAAATATGAGAACTCAGTCTAAAAAGTTCAACTAAAAATGAACTCCTGATAATCCATCAAGGGACAACACCAGATGTCAGAATTGAGAATGTAGATTGATCCTTCATGTGGAAAATCTGTAGCTGTACCATTTCACTCTTGGGTCTTTCTAGCTATTTTTCTATTGCATATGTTGGATCCTCTTGTGTACTGTACCTAGTAAGCCCCTAGGAAGGAAATAAATTTGGTGTTGCATCAGGAGTCAATTCTGTGTGTGCTCTTCGTGTGTTAAGTTTGAATTTTCCACTGGAACCTACCTTATACTTGCATTTCTCTGCTGCTCCAATAAGTCATTTCTAATAAGCACACATTCTCATTTGTACACTGGGCCTCAGATGTCCATAGAAAGAACTATTTATTAGAAGGAACTAGCTGTAAAATTGTAAGTACTTTCTCCCTCCCTTTATTTATGTTTTCAATTTTTATTTTATTTTATTTTATTTTTAGTTATACATGACAGTAGAGTTTGTCCCACTGCAAGTGTGGAATTGCCAATGGAACCTCCATGCAACTTCCATTTTTATGTTGCTGCTATAATCCATTTCTCCCTTGGTGAGCACTGATCATTAAGCTACCAATAGCAATAATGGAAACTTATTTCTGCACTGAAAGACTACTTCCTAAAATCCTACTAAGTTTTGTTTGAAACTTCATTTAAAAAATTTCTATCACTACCATTTCCTGACTTCTTCAAAAAGAAGTTTTCAAATTGCACATACACAGCCAAGTGGTCCTAAATGGACCCAGTGAAGAATGGGATCCTGATCATGCTTCTAGGGAACACTCCCCATACTTAAATTTGAATTCAGTTTGGTTCTGCATAGGGTATCTGCCTGCCCTGCTCTGTATCACTCCTATACTTTCAAGCCGTTTTTAAAATGCCAATATTAAGTACCATTGAGCACCATATCTTTACAGGACCATAGGATGAATGTGAACTTGATGTTGCAGTGGGAGTCAACTCCACAAGACCCATTTGTGAATTCAGTTTCACATTGTCATTGGAACCACCATGCCACTTGCATTCATCTGCTGCTATTATCAGTCATTTTAAAAAGCTCTGACTCTTAAAATGCCAAGGGGAAGCATGAGAACCTTGTATTGCAATGAAAGATTAGCCTCTAAAACTCTACTGAGAGTTAAGTTTGAAACTTCCTCAAGAAACCCCAACCACTATAGTTTCCCATCTCCTGTGAAAAGTAGTTTACAAATTGCATATATACAGCAAAACTAAGAACTGGTCCTAGTGGGCACAAGTGAAAGTGGGATTCTGAGAGTTCATCAAGGGAACACTCCCCATACCTACATTGAGAACTACATTTTATCCTCCATGTGGAATCTCCCTGTGTATATCATCTCACTCTTGCAAATAAAAACAGTTTTCAAAGTGCCAATATTAGGCCCTGTTGAGCACTATACCTAACAGGAAAATGAGAATAATATGAACCTGAGTTTGAAGCAGGATTCAATTCTATAATGCCATGTTTGAATTAGGTTTGAAATTGCTACTTTCTCTTCTTTCTCTGCTGTTTCTACAGTTCACTTCCACAGGTAACATTATCTAACTTGGGGAGCAATGACACTTATGTTGCCTGTAGAAAGGAGAGAAACCTGCAACTGCAATAAAATTCTATTCTCTGAAACCCCATTGAAAGTTATATTTAAAACTTGCTTAGAAAAACCCCTACTGCTAGTACTTCCCACCTCTTATTAAATCACTTTAAAATTTTACATATATAGCAAAATAGAACTGGTAAAAATGGGCCCAAGGAAGAATGGAGAGCAGATAGTGCAATAGTGCATCAAGGGACCCATCTCCATACTCAAATTGAGAATTCAGTTTTATCCTGCTTGTGGAACCTGTGGGCCTGTATCATTCCACTCCTGAACTTTCAAACTGTTTTCAAAATGCCAATAATATCCTGTTGAACCCTGTGTCTATCACACAAAAAGAAAAATATCAACCTGCATTGACATCAGAGTCAATTTCGTAAAAAAGAAAAAAAAATGGTAATTTAAGTTTGAAATCACCACAGAAACATCCATGCCACTTGTATTTATTTGCAGCTTCTATAAGGCAATTCAAAAAGAAATATATTCTGATTGCTGCTGTCACCAATTGCACCAATTGGTGCAAATAGGAAGACTTGGAAGCTGGTACTACAATGAAAGACTATTCCATTAAAACCCAGTGAGAGTTATGTTTGAAGCTTACTCAGGAAAATGTATGCCACAACCATTTATTGTATCCTATGAGAGCAGTTTAAAACTCACACATATACTACAAAACTGAGATGTGGCACTAATAAGTCCAAGGAAGAATGGAATTCTGACATTGCCTTAAGGGAATAATCCCTATATCCAAATTGAGAATTTATTTTGATAATAATTGTGAAACATGCCTGCCTCTCCTGTTTCTCTTGTGCACTTCTGAGATGTTTTCAAAATGTAGCACTGTACCTAACAGGATCATAGGAAAATTGTGAGCTTCATGTTGTAACAGCAGTTAAGTTCTATAAGACTATTTTATGAATTAGTTTGAAATTGGCACTGGATCCTCCTTGTCACTTGCATATCTTTCCTGCACATATAAAGCATTTTCAAGAGTAACATATTCTTTCTTGTAAATGCTGAGACTTAAGGTATTCATAGGAATAATGGGAACTGGTACTACAATGCAAGACTATACCCTGAAGCCCCAGTCAGACTTATGTTTGAAATTTCCTCAGAAAGCTGTATCATTTCCCATTTCCTATGAATTGCACATTTATAGCAAAATTGAGAACTAGAACTAATTGACCCAAGAAGAATGGGATCCTGCAAGTTCATCAAGAAACCAATCCCTGTACATAAAGTGAGGATTCATTTTGATCCTGCATGTTGAACCCGTCTGTCTATATACTGTAACTTCTGTATTTCAAGCTGTTTTCAACATGCTGACACAGCCCTGTTGAGTACTTTCCCTAACAAGATCATAGGAAGAATTTAAACCCAATCACACAGCAGAGTCAACTCTATAATATTTCTTTGTAAATTGTTTGAATTGCCACTGGAACCTAATGCCACTTTCATTTCTCTGCTACTCCTATAAACCATTTTAAGGTTTCTATAGGAAAATGAAAATCTGGTATTGCAATGGAAGGTTATTCTAAAACATCATTGAGTTTTATGTTTGAAACTTCCTCTGGAAACTGACTTTCACAATGTTTTCCTGACTCCTTCAAAAAGCAGTTTACAAATGGCACATATACACAAAAATTGAGAACTAGCACTAGTAGGCCCAAGTGAAGAAGGAATCCTAGGGAATCAAGGGATCACTCCCTGTACTCAATTGGTATTTCAGTTTGATTCTTAATGTGAAGTCTTCCTGCCAATACAATTTCACTTGAAAGCTCACTTTCAAGCTCTTTTCAAAAATGCCAATATTAGACCCTGTTGAGCTCTACACCTAACAGGACAATAGGAAGAACGTGAAACTGGTATTGCATTGGGAGTCTATTCTGTAAGATTCCTTTGTGAATTTATTTTGAAACTGCCATGGAACCTCCATGCCACTGGCATTTCTCTTCTGATTCTATAAGCCATTTCCAAAAGTAAAGTATTCTATCTTGATGAACACGGATCCTCAATGTTCCCACAGGAAAAATGGGAACCTGGTACTGAAATTAAAGACAATTTCCTAAGTACATATTGAGATTCATATCTTTTAATTACTCAGGAAAATCCCAGCCATACCATTTCCATTCTCCTAAGAAAAGCAGTTTAAAATTTGTACATAAAAAGCAAAACAGAATCAATTATATAAGAAATTATATAATTATAATATTATAATTATAATTTTAATTATATTATAATTATAATTTTTATTATAATTATTATTTCTTATATTATATAATTTATATTATATTATATTATAATATATATAATTATAATATAAATAATTATATATAATTATAAATTATATAATTATAATAATATAATATAATTATAATATAAATTATATTATAATTTCTTATAATTATATAATTATTTCTTATATTATATAATTTCTTATATTATCGATTATATAAGAAAAAGTGATCCGGACACTGCATGGAGGGACCACTCCCCATTGCCAAATTGAGAATTCAGTTTGATACTGCATGTGGAAACTGCCTGCAGGTAATTTTCACTTTTACACTTTTGAACTGTTTTCCAAATGCAGGTATTAGGCCCTGTTTAGCACTGTACCTAACAGGACCATTGGAAGAATGTGAATCTGGTATGCAGAAGGAATCAATTGTGCAAATCCCCTTGGTGAATTTGTTTTCAAATTGCCACTGGCACATCAATGCCACTTACATTTCTCTGCCACTCATATAAACCATTTCCAAAAGTATCATCTCTGGGAGCACTGACACTTAAGGTGTCCCTAGGAAAAGTGAGAAACTTGTTTTGCAATGAAAGTCTATTCCCTCAAAACCCATTGAGATTATTGTTTGAAACTTTCTCAAAAAACTTCCTAACACTACAATTTTCCATTTCCTACAAAATGTCATTTACAAATCAAACATATACAACTAAACTGAGAATCAGACCCAACAATCCCAAATGAAGATTGGAATGCTGACAGTGCATCAAGGGACCAATTCCCCCATATCCAGATTGAAAATTCAGTTTCACTCTGCAAGTGGAAACTGCCTGCCTGTACCTCTTCATTTTTTGCACAATCAGGTTGTTTTCAAAATGTAGATATTAGGCTCTGTTGAGCAATGAAACTGGCAGGACCATAAGAAAAATGTAAAAATGTGTTGTAATAGGTGACAATTCTTTAAGACCCCTTTTAAATTACATTTGTAATTGCCACAGGAACCTCCATGCCAATTACAATTTTCTGCTATAATAAGCATTTTCCAAAAGTAACATAATATTTTGTGAGCACTTAAGATAACCAAAGGAAGAATAGGAAATCAGCTCTGCAGTAAAAGGCTACTCCTTAAAACCCCATTGACAGTTATAGTTGAAAAATTTCAGGAAACTCCAACAACAATGTCTTTCTGTCTTAAAAAAAATAGTTTACAATTGGCACATATACAGAAAAATTGAGAACAAGACCAAAAGGGCTCAAGGAGGAATGGGTTCCTGACAGTGCACCAAGAGACCACTGTCCATATCCAAAATAAAATTCAGTTTGATACTCCATGCCTTCTGCTATGTTTTCACTCTTGCACTTTTAGTATCTTTTTAGAATGCAGCCATTATGCCATGATCAGCACCTTACCTAACAGGACCATTGGAAGAAGGTGAACATGGTGATGAAGTGGTAGTCAATTCTATAAACCCCATTTGAATTAAGTTTGAAATTCTATTGGAACCCTTATGTTATTGGCATTTCTCTGCTGTTGCTATAAGCCATTTCCAAAAGTACCATATTCTTTCTTGGTGAGAACTGTTCCTTGTGACACTCAAAGAATGGGAACTTGGTTCTGCAACAAAAGGCTCTTCCCTTAAAACCCAGTGAAACTTATGTTACCTCAGGACCTTATTTTTACCTCAGGAAACTGCCTATCACTATTGTCTCCCATTTCCACTGAAAATAAGTTTATAAATTGCACATGTACAGCATCACAGGGAACTGACCCTAATGGACTCATATGAACAATGGGATCCTGACCCATCAAGTTGTCCCATAAAGGGACCACTCCCCTTGCCCAAATTGAGAATACAGTTTGGTCCTGCAAAAAGAACCTGCCTGTCTGTTCCCTTTCACTCTTGCACTTTCAAACTGCTTTCAAATTTTTGATATTATGTCACATTAAACACTGTATCAGGAGCATAGGAAACATGGAAACATGTGAATCTGGTGTTGAAGTAGGAGTCAATTCTCTAAGACCCTTTTGCAAATTAAGTTTGAAATTGCTACTGGAGCCTTGATGTCTCTTGCATTTCTTCACTGCTCTTATAAACCATTTTCAAAAGTAACAAACTGCCTTGGTGAGCACTAACCTTTAAAATGCCTATAGGAAAAATGTGAACCTGGTGTTGTAAAGGGAATCAGTTATATAGACTATGAATTGAGTTTGAATCTGACCCTGGAAAGTTCCTGCCACTTGCATGCACCTATAAGCAAGTTCCCAAAGTAATATTTGTGATCTCAGCCTGTTAAGGTGTCCATAGGAAGAATGGGAATGAGGCACTACAATGAAAGACTATTCCCTAAATCCACACTGTGATCTGTTTTGAACTTTTTCAGAAAATTTCCTACAACTATATTTCCATGTATCCTATGATAAACTATTCAAAATTTGCAAATAAACAGAAAACTGAGAACTGGCCTTAATAGGCCCAAGGAAGAATGGGAGCCTTACTGTACATCAGGTGATCACTTCTCATTCACAAATTGAGAACTCAGGTTGGTTCTGCAAATGGAAACTGCATGCCTGTACTGTTTTAATCCTGCATTTTCAAGCTGTTTTAAAATTTCTGATATTAGTTTCAATTGAGTACTGCATTAAGAGGGCCAGAGGAAAAATGTGAACCTGGTGTTCAAGTGGGAGTAAACTTTGTAAGACCCTTTGTGAATTAAATTGAAACCAGTGCTAGCCACAATCTGCAACTTTGTCTTTCTCTGCTGTTTCTATAAGACATTGTAAAAATATACTCTGTCTTGGTGAGCACTGACACTTTAGGTGCCCCTATGAAGGATTGGAACCTAGCACTAAAATGTAATTGTGTTCCCTCAAACCCCATTGAGGTTTATGCTTGAAAATTCCTCAAGAAATTCCCTATAAATAGCATTTCCCATGACCTAAAAAAAAAAAAGCAATTTACAAATTGCATATATTGCATATATACAGCAAAACTGATGAGTGAACCTAATGTGCCCATGTGAAGAATCCTGATAGCATGTAAAGGGACAATTTCCCATACCCAAATTGAGAATTCAGTTTGATCCTGCACATTAAACCTGCCTATCTTTACTGTTTCCCTTCTGCACTTTCACTCCTTCACTGAAAATTCCCTACAACTACCATTTTCCATTTTTAATGAAAAGAAATTGACAAATTGCACATAGGCTTCAAATCTGAGACTGGATCTAAATAGCAGTTAAGAAATGGGATCCTGAAGCTCATCGAGGGGTGACTTCAGTTTGATCCTTCATGTGCAAACTCTGTGGTTGTACCATTTGACTCCTGCTGTATCTGTTATACAAACACAGACATTGGACCTTGTTGAGCACTGTACTTAATAAGCCCCCAGGAAGAAAGTGAATCTGGTGTTGCAGCAGGAGTTAATTCTGTAAGTACCCTTTGTAAATTAAGTTTAAATTTATCACTGGAACATCACAGGCACTTGCATTTCTCTGCTGCTTCAGTTAGTCATTTCCAGCAAGCACATATTTAACCTTGTTGTGCACTGGCCCTAAGGTGTCCATTGGAAGAATGTGAACCTGTGCTGAAGAGAAAAACAATTCCCTAAAGCCCCAATGAGAATTTCATATGAAACTTCCTCTGGAACCTCCTTATAATTATAATTTCCACTTTCCTACAAAATCAGTTTACAAAGTAAACATGGACTTCAAATATGAGAAATGGACCTAAAAAGCCCTTGTGAATTGTATTTGAATCTGCCGCCGAAACCTCCCTGACACTTTCATTTCTATCCTGCTCCAACATACTATTTCTAAGCAGTTTTAAATATTCATATATGTAGCAGTATTGAGTTCAGGTGCCCTTAGGATGAATGTGAACCTGCTGCTGCAATGAAATTCAATTCCTTGAGGTTCTATTGAGAATTACTCATGAAATTATCTGCAAGCACTTTGCAACTACCATTTCCAACTCCTACAAAAAGCAGTTTCCAAAATGCAGATAAGTCTTCAAATCTGAGACCTGGACCTAAAGAGTCCAAGTGAGGCATGGGAACAATATAGTTCATCAAGGGATAACTTACAATGACAGAATTGAGAATATAGTTTGATCCTTTCTACTGCTGTTTCACCTCTGCTCTTTCAAGCTACTTTCCTAAGCATACACTTGGTCCTGTTTTGCACTACACCTAATAAGACCCTAGGAAGTATGTGTAACTGAATTTGCTACAGGAGTCAATTTGGTAAGATCCCTTTGTGAATTGTCTGAATCTGCCTCTGGAAGATGCCAGGGATTTACATTTTATTCCTACTCCTGTAAGCCATTTAAAAAATAATAATTTTATTTGTTCTTTTAGTTATACATGACAGTAGTGTCTATTTTGACATATTTATACAAACATGGAAAATACTCTGTTTAGGATCCAAGTCTTGTGGATGCACATGATGTTGAGTGAGATTCACTGTGGTATATTCATATGTGCACATGGGAAATTTATTTCAGACTCATTCCACTGTCTTTCCTATTCCTATCTCTCTCCCTTCCCTTCCTCCCTCTTTGTCTAATCCACTGATATTCTACTCTCTTAACACCCCCCCCCCCAGTTGTGTGTTAGTATCCATATATCAGAGAGGACATTCAATAGTTTATTTCACTTAGCATGGTTGTCTCCAGGTCCATCCATTTACTGGCAAATGTCATAAAGTCATTCTTCTTTATGGCTAATAGTCCACTGTACATATAAACCACATCTTCTTTATCCATTCATCTGCTGATAGGCACCTAGGTTGGTCTGTAAGTCATTTTAAATATGCATATATTTGACTGTATTGATTATAGGTTCTATGGTGCCCTTAGGGAAAATGTGATGCTTGTACTGCAATGAAATTCAATGTCCTAAAGTCCCATTGAGGATTATATATGAAACAACCTCTGTACCTGCTATATAATTACTACCATTTCCCATCTCCTACAAAAGCAGTTTTCAACTTTCACATAGGCTTTAAAATTGTGATCTTTGACTAAAGGGCACAAGTGAGATTTGTTACTGTTATGGCTTAGATATTAGCTATCCCCCCAAAACTCATGTGTGAGAAAATGCAAGAAGGTTTAGACATAAAATGATTGAATTATTAAAACCTTAACCCAATCAGTGAGTTAACACCCTCATAGGGATTAACTGTAACTGAAGCCAAGTAGGATGTGGCTGGAGGAGGTAGGTCATTGGGGACATGACTTTGGGGTGTATATTTTGGTAGCTGAGCTCAGTCTTTCTGCTTCCTGATCATCACATCCTGAGGTACTTTTCTCCACACACTCTGCCATGATGTTCTGCCTCATCTCAGGCCTCAAGGAATGGAACTGACTATCAATGGATTGAGACCTCTTATGTTTTATAAGCCCACAAATAAAATTTTCCTCCTCTTATTGTTCTTGTCAGGTCTTTTCATCACATTGGCAAAAGAGCTGAATAAAACAGGAAAATTAAATATTATCAAGGGATAACTCCCAGTAATACAATTGAGAATTCATTTTGATCCTGTATGTGAAATCTTTCTACTAACATCATTTCACTTCTTCCAGCCCTGTTGTGTACAATACCTAAATATCCCCTAGGTAGAAAGTGAATCTGGAGTTGAAGCAATACTTAAATCAATAGGAACCCTTTATTAAATAGGTATGAAAATGCTTCTGGAAGCTGCCTTCCACTAGCATTTCACTCCTGCTCCTGTAACACATTCTGTTGTATTGCGTACAGGCCCTAAGTTTCCCTTAGGGCAAATTGGAAACTTTTGCTGCAATAAAACTGAATTCCTTAAGGTAACATTGAAATTCATGTTTGAAATTAACCCTGGAACCACTGTAAAACTTCCATTTTATATTCCCTTCAAAAAGCAGTTTCCTAATTGCACATAGGCTTCCCTTCTGAGACCTGGGTCAGTGAGGTATGAGAATATTATAGTTTTTCAAGAGATATCTCCCAATAAGAGAATTGGGAGTTCAGTTTGATCCTGCATGTAGAAACTTTGTAGTACCATTTTAATTCCCCTCTTTAAATAACTTGTTTTCCTAAAGCAGATACTTCTCTGTTATACATTACACCTAATAAGACCTGAGTAATAATAATCCTGGGGTTGATAAAGGAGTCATTTCAATAAAATCTCTTTGTCAATTAAGTTTAGCTACTTCTAGATGTTGTCTCCCATTTGTATTTCACACCTGCTCCTATAAACTGTTTTAAATATGCATATACTTGCTGTATTAAGTAGGCCTTAAGTTACACTTAGGGTGAATATGAAACTGAGGCTGCAATGAAACTCAATCACTTAAGGTCCCATTGATAATTACATATAAAATTAGCTCTGGAGCCATCAAACAATAATTGTTTTCCATTTCTCATTAGAGCAGTTTAGAAACTGCACATAGACTTTCAATATAAGACAATGACCTAAACAACTACAGTGAGGTATGGGTATATAATTGTTCATCAAGGGATGTCTCCCAATGACATAATTTCCAATTGTTTGATCCTGAATGTAAAAACGTTCTACTAATAACATCTCACTTCTTCTAGTGCTAGCTGTTCTCCTAAAGCAGGTACTCAACCTAATTGTGCACGATTCCTAATAAGGAATTCCTAGGAACAAAGTAGAACTGATTTTGAAGCAGAAGTCAATTCAGTAAGATGTTCTTGTGAATTAACTTTGAAACTGCTTCTGGAGCCTGTCTGTAACTTAAATTTTACTTCTGCTCCTATAAACCAATTTAATATGCACATCTTCTCCATTGAGAACACACTCTGAGGTGATCTTATGATGAATGTGAAACTGGTGCTGAAGTGAAATTCAATACCATAAAGTTCAGCTCACAATTGTGTATTAACTTATCTCTAATAGGACTACCATTTCCTATTTTCTACACAAAAAATTTCTGAACTGTCCATGGTCTTCAAATTGGAGACCCTGGCTTAATGGGCCCAAGTGAGGTATGGGAACAATATAGTTCATATCAAGAGATAAATCCCAATAACAGAATTGAGAATTCAGTTTGGTAATGCATGTGGAACTGTTCTTCTATACCATTTCACTTCTTCTCTGTTTTCATAAAGCAGATATTCACCCCTATTGAGCACTACACCTTTATTAGGCTTATTGCCCATAGAAAGAAAGGAAACCTACTCTTTCAAAGGAGTCAATTCGGTAAGATCCTTTTGTGAATTAAGTTTGAAACCACATCATGTAACTGCCTGCCACTCTGGCACCTCGAAGACATCTTCAATATGTAAATACTTGGATATATTGAGGACAGGCCCTACATTGTCATTAGGAAGAATGTGGACCTGATGCAGCAATAAAATTTAACTAATTAAAAGACCATTGAGAACTGAGGTTGTGACTCAGTGGTGAAGCACTTGCCTACTACAAGTAGGCACTGTGAGGCACTGTGCTTGATCCTCAGCATCACACAGAACTAAATAAATAAAATAAAGGCATTGTGTCCATCTACAACTGAAATAAATTTTTAAAAAGATCATTGAGAATTTGCCAGGGTCCAGCCCTAGCAGGGGTTGGGGGTCCTAGGTGGATGGGAGGCATCAGCACAGTGGAGAAACAGCACACAGAGACACCAAGTGTTCTGAGGCTGAATCTATTTCTATAGCCAAAGAAGTAATTATACTTACTAATGTAGTTATTACTGAAATTAAGACAGCTATAAAACATTTAGGTCTCATAAGTTCATTAAGTTGCTGAAGCACTTTAGTTCCTGGATCATCAAACCAATCTTCTTTTAACACTACAGGTATCATTATGAATGATGGCTGATGTACTATCAAAAGAACAGTATAATTATTTGGAAATGAGGAATTAATACAATTAGTTAATATGTAATGATCATATTGTATAGAATAAGATTACTTAGTTTTAGAAATATTTATAAAACATGAAAATGTTTAGCAAATTGATTAGGAAGCCCATCATCTGGGGTGTAGAGGAATGGTGGATATGGCTGGGGAGGAATACTCCTTCTGTGAGGGTGGCTCATGGTGTAGGATCAGTCGATCAGGAATCCACAATACAGGGTCAGCATCCATTACAGTTTACTTTGGAGAACAACAGCTTGATAAAAACATTTTTTCAGGATTTTCTGCTTAAAAGACTTGTATATCGGGAAAATAGAAACACATTTAATATACAAAGAAGAGTAATAGTACCAAAATTACATTAATGTTTTATATTAACCAAGTTTATTTTCTAAAAGAAAACTCAGACTCCAACATAGTACAATACTTTGACATTTGCTGTTTAACCATAATTGTACAAGTCCCAATTTCTTAAGATTGGCCCATGGCCAATATCATTCTAAATGGTGAAAAACTGAAAGCATTCCCCCTAAAAACTGGAACAAGGCAGGGATGTCCTCTTTCACCATTTCCATTCAATATCGTCCTTGAAACTCTGGTCAGAGCTATTGGACAGACCAAAGAAATTAAAGGGATATGAATAGGAAAAGAAGAACTCAAACTATCCCTGTTCACTGATGATATGATTATATATTTAGAGGAACCTGGAAATTCTACCAGTAAAACTTTAGAACTCATAAATGAATTAAGTAAAGTAGCAGGATATAAGATTAATGCTCATAAATCCAATGTATTTTTATGCATAAGTGATGAATCCTCAGAAAGAGAAGTTAGGGAAACTACCCCATTCACAATAGCTTCGAAAAAAATAAAATACTTGGGAATCAATCTAACAAAAGAGGTAAAAGACCTCTACAATGAGAACTACAGAACACTAAAGAAAGAAATGGAAGAAAACCTTAGAAGATGGAAAGATCTCCCATGTTCTTGGATAGGCAGAATTAATATTGTCAAAATGGCCATACTACCAAAAGTGCTATACAGATTCAGTGCAATTCCAATTAAAATCATAATGATGTACCTTACAGAAATAGAGCAAGCAATCATGAAATTCATCTGGAAGAATAAGAAACCCAGAATATCTAAAGCAATCCTTAGCAGGAAGAGTGAAGCAGGGGGTATCGCAATACCAGAACTTCAACTGTACTACAAAGCAATAGTAACAAAAACGGCATGCTATTGGTACCAAAATAGACAGGTAGATCAATGGTACAGACTAGAGGACATGGACACAAACCCAAATAAATTCAATTTTCTCATACTAGACAAAGGTGCCAAAAATATGCACTGGAGAAGAGATAGCCTCTTCAACAAATGGTGCTGGGAAAACTGGAAATCCATATGCAGCAGAATGAAACTAAACCCCTATCTCTCACCCTGCACAAAACTCAACTCAAAATGGAGCAAGGACCTTGCAATCAGATCAGAGACCCTTCATCTTATAGAAGAAAAGTAGGTCCTAATCTTGACATGTCGGCTTAGGATCAGACTTCCTCAACAGGACTCCCATAGCACAAGAAATAAAAGCAAGAATCAATAACTGGGATAGATTCAAACTAAAAGGCTTTCTCTCAGCAAAGGAAACTATCAGTAATGTGAAGAGAGAGCCTACAGAGTGGGAGAATATCTTTGCCACTCATACTTCAGATAAAGTACAAATTTCCAGAATATATAAAGAACTCAAAAAACTCCACACCAAGAATACAAATAACTCATTCAATAAATGGGCTAAGGAAATGAACACACACTTCACAGAAGAAGATCCAAAAACAATCAACAGATATATGAAAAAATGTTCAACATCTCTAGTGATAAGAGAAATGCAAATCAAAACCACCCTAAGATTCCATCTCACCCCAATTAGAATGATGATTATCAAGAAGAGAAGCAACAATAGGTGTTGGAGAGGATGTGGGGGAAAAGTTACACTCATACATTGCTGGTGGGGTTGCAAATTAGTGCAGCCACTCTGGAAAGCAGTGTGGAGATTCCTTAGAAAACTTGCAATGGAACCACCATTTGACCCAGCTATCCCACTCCTTGACCTATATCCGAAGGACTTAAAATCAGCACACTACAGAGATGCAGTCACATCAATGCTCATAGGTGCTAAATTCACAATACCCAGATTGTGGAACCAACCTAGATGTCCTTCAATTGATGAATGGATAAAGAAACTGTGATATATTGATACACACACCATGGAATATTACTCAGCCATAAAGAATAATAAAGTTATGGCATTTGCAGGCAAATGGATGAAATTGGAGAATAGCATGCTAAGTGAGATAAGCCAATCTCAAAAAACCAAAGGATGAATGATCTCGCTGATAAACAGATGATGACACATAGTGGAGGGTGGGAGGGAAGTAAGAATGGAGAAAGGAGGGACTGTATAGAGGGAAAATAGTGGTGGGTGGGTGGGGGGAAGGAAAAAATAACAGAATGAATCAAACTATTATCCTGTGTAAATGTATGACTACACAAATGTATGCCTTTTCTTCATGTACAAACAGAGAAATAGTATGTATTCCATTTGTGTACAATAAAAGTAATTTTTTTAAAAAATGGAACTGAAAGCATATTTGCATTTGTTGATACTTCTGATATGTCTGACTGCAGTTATATCACATGTGATTTTCCTTTGCTCACTATATTTTTGGGAATAAATATCTTTATTTTAAAAAAAGTAAATTGGTGTTTTTAGACAAATTCTTATCATTTTTACATATGGATTAAACTTTGGTTGATATCAGCACATTAATATTGACCTTAGGAAAAACTTTAAATATCTTTAACAATCAGTCTCACATACATATAACTAACTTAGTTACACACAAACTTGTTGAAATTTATCCTTTACTTACAGACTTTCTTAGCATTTACTTAGACTCTCATGTATTTCATCACATAAGCACTTTCTTACCCAGAAACATTTTCTTTTCCCTTCTACTAAATATATTTTCATACTTGGAACCTTTTATTTTTCTTCCCTATGTGTTGACCTCTTTTTGTTCACATTCTGAAACAACTCTTATGAAATTTCTGAATTTAGATAAATTACTCCATTTTAATAAGATAAAATACTTTTTTGCTTATAGTACTCTAATTGAAATACAGTTGGAATTTTAAACCCATCCATACATAAAATTACATCAGTATGTTTACCAATTCATGAAAACACAAACAATGTTTTAGTACATTATTTCATGGAATCCAAGAAGTCAGGAGTACTTGATGTTATATTAACTGTTAGCATTATAACTTTGTAAGTTAATCAGATGTCTCCAACAAACACAGTTATGATTAATCTCATACATGTCAAATATACTGATTTTACTGTAAAAACCAAGATATAAGACAAGTGTATTGAATAGTATCTGCTGGCTCTTTCCTGTGGAAGAAAAGTCCTCAAAACAATTGATTAGACGTTTTATAAATATCAACATTTTATTAGTTTGACCACCTAGAGACTTGTGGGTTAATTTTAAAGACATTTTACTTTTATTACTTTAAATTGAACCTTTTTAAATCACGTGTATTCAAAATTACCATTACAGAAATTTAGTTTGGAGAACAGCAGCCTGATAATTTTTCTGCTTTAAAGGCTCGTATACCTTGAAAACATGAACACATTTAATATACAAAGAATGACTATTGCACAGTTACCTTGATACTTTTATATTACAAGTAGTAATTATTCTTCCCAGATAATTATAGGGTGGGTTAATTTGAATCTTTTCTGGTGCCACAATGAGTCCCCACCTCTGTACTTGTTCTATTAACTTTTTTAGTAAGCATACTTTTAGCAATGTCTATAAATAAGCTTCTTTCCTTAGATTCTGAGTGGCCCATTTTTCTTACTTTTCAATGATCTGTGAGTACTTATCCTTTTTCACTCAGCCTTTTCGCTACCCATTGTCATACTAACTTCTCAAAGTTCTGTGGTTACCTGTCCTTCCTCACTGAGATTTTTCTCTACCAAGGGTTCTGTAACACTCTAGACAGGATCTTAGCCTCCCCAAAATGTTGCATTACTTACCACTCTTCAGGTCCCACATTGGGCACCAATCTGCTGGGGTCCAGCCCTAGCAGGGGTCGGGGGTCCTCGGTGGATGGGAGGCGTCAGTGCAGTGGAGAAACAGCACACAGAGACACCAGGTGTCTAGGGTAAGCTCATTTCTATGGAAAAGGGGGTAAGACCAGGTCATGAGAGGGAAAAAACTTATTTAGAGTAAGAAAGACACTTCCAAGGGAAAGTACATTTTGTTCATTGTAATCTCTGTTGGGTGCTTTCATCTTGCCTTCAGTCAGAGCTAACTGCTTGTGTATATCTTTAAACTTAATTCTAACCTTGTTGAGAGCAAGTATCAAAAAATGCTCTACAAGTCTTAGACTAATTCAACAACAGTTAGCTGAGTGAAGAAGATTCGTGGAAATGACAAGTGAAACAGTAACTAAGGTCAGCATGTTATTAATGTTCTTTCAGATGGTTCAAAACTAATGAAGCTTGATTTTTTTAGTAATTTAGGGAAATTGTACTTCCCTTAAATGAAGGGACAGGGTTACTGCTTAAGATGCAATCAGAAAAGGAAGGCACAGGGTTACTGTTTAAGATGCAATCAGGAAAGGAAGGCACAGGGTTACTGTTTAAGATGCAATCAGCTAATTTGAAATATCTGAGCCCAAATGAAGCTATGATCTGACTAACAATAACAATGATAAGTTAAAATTTTTTCCTCATAAAAATTATTGCATTTGGAAAGAAAACATTGATATAATGTTTTGGCATAGTAAGTGCAAACAGGACTTAATGCTTGCATTTAAAAATTTACCACAATTTGACAGTGAATTTCCTTTTATAGTCTTAAGAAGTATGCATCTTACCAAGAGTTTTAAATTTTCAAAAGGGACTAATAAAGGGTATTTTCTTTTTAAATGTTCTTTCATTAGTAAATTTAAATAATCTGTGAAAATATCCCTGCTTTGCATTTTTGTTCTCAATAGATGGTTTGATTTATTTCAACTTATTATTTTATGATAAGATGATTGACTCATGTGATCACCACATGGATGGTACCAATATTGTGAACACCTGATTAGTGATGTTTCCTAAACAAACTCTTAACAAAGCAGTTTGTAAGCCTCTTTTCACCAAGTTCGTGTTGTAGAATTTGTTTAGTATACAGGTTAATCATTATGGATTTGCATCAGATTTAAATTCATATGAAATAACCTATGCTATTTCTTATCCCTAGGTGTTTTTGGAAAAGTAATTAAACCTCCATAAAGTTTATTTTACAAACCTAAAACAGGACTTATAATATCTGGTTCAGAGAATTGTGAAACTTACAGAAAATAATGTGATGTTTTGCACAGAGCATAAGACACACTATAAAGGCTCAATATAATACAAGGACTATTGGCAAAATAGTTGTTTTTATGCTAAAATTGGTATGCATTACTCTTGAGAGAAATAAAAACTGAATATTGCTGTTGGAAGAATATTCAATCAGTCCTACTTAGGTATTCCTGTTTCAAACAAAAACGTTGCAGTGTGGATGTAAAAGAGCAGTGCAGGGTCCTTATTTCCTGGGTGCTGCATTGCTCATCACTCACATGTGATGGGCTGAATTCTCTGCTACTTGCCCCTAAATACTGATCCTTCCTAAGGACAACTGGTATATTTCATGACAAATATCCCCAACTGGGGTCACTAGGCCAGACCCAGTGTGACTTTTTATCTCCCACATGTTAAAAATATCTTACTCCAATTGTGATTAAATAATCTTTTTGAGAAATGTAAAGCTGCTCTACTCCAGGCTTCTTAAGTATAAAAAATGTGAAGAAAAGCAAGGCATAGTGTACAGGGGCACCTCAGGGTTCTCATGAAGCCACAAATAATTTGGGGTTTTTATGTGGATTTTTTTATTTAAATTTTTATTTTTCAGACTGATTTATTGTACACAAATGGGGTGTAACTTTTCATTCCCATGGTTATACACAATGTAGATTCACACCATTCATGTAATCATACATATACCTAGGGTCATATTGTCTGTCTCATTCTACTATCTTTCCTTCCCTCACCCTCCACTCCATTTTCCTCTACATCATCCAAAGTTCTTTCACTCTTCTCTCCACCCCCTGCCACTCCCCCCATTATGTATCATTATTCACTTATCAGAGAAAACTTTCAGCCTTTGGTTTTTTGGACTTGACCTATTTCACTTAGCATGGTATTCTCCAACTCTATCCATTTACCAGCAAATGAGGCCACACATCATGAAACTGTGTTATGATCAAAGTCATGGTACTTTCAGACTCTTGATGACTTACATAACTTCATTGCTGCCCTGTTTCTGGACTGGTCATATTTCTTCCTCTAAAGCTTAATTCAACTTTATATATAAACATAACCTGCATTCATTCTTACATCAGTCCAAACCACTATTATTTGCTCTTCATATTAACTTTAGAAATCTTTTATTCTGCAGTAATTTTAAACTTATAGAAATGTCATAAGACTAGTTAAGATAATTCTTACATGGCCTCTCCTAATTGGTCTAATCAATCTTGTTGAACCAATCTTTTGAACAAACATCTTTTAAAGATTTTACCACATCATTAATGAGGTAGACAGATCTATAATATAATAGTTGAAAGATCAATCAATACATGTGAAATATTGAAGTGAATTTGCAAAAGAGTGCTTTTCTTTATAGTAGGGGAGAGAAGACCATTGAAACTGCCTGGCAAAATTTACTGCCTCTCCATGAGAATTATTTTGAATTGCTAGGGTGAGTCACAGACTTTTCATGTATTGTCACATATACTTTATCATTGCCTCTTTCCCTAATTCAATTTTTCTGAACAGTTTGAGAATATTTGTGTCTCACACCCCTGTACATTTTCATGCTTTTACTCTGCTGTGAATTGTCCAAGAAAACACATTGTCTCTCATAACCCTGGAACATTCCTAAATTCAGGAAACTAACATAGATATAATTCATTCATCCAGTGTAGAGCCCAGGTTTGTTAGTTGTCCTAAGAAAATCCTTGATAATATTTTGCATCCTCCATGCTTGATTTAAGTCCAGGGTTACATAGTCATCACTTATCACATCTCTTTAATCTCCTTTATAGTTTTAGAAAATTTTCAAGTTTACATACTTCTGAAATTTAGAGTCAAAGATGTGGCATCCCTGTGTGTGTGTGCGCATGTGTGTGTGTGTGTGTGTGTTTGTGTGTGTGTGTATGTACATGCATACATACATGCCGCTTCATTGGTGATTATATCTCTATTATGTCAAAAACCAATATTTGAAAAGCACATTTCACCTCCAAATTAACACTGGTAGTAAATAGCAAGCAGAAATCAGAACATCAAATACGTGCCACCAGACCTAAAATATAGAAATAGCTGTTAACATGTCTGCCATGCTTACTAAATTGAGTCAATATAAGAGCTTGGGAGGCAGGAGGTAACTAGAAGAGGATAGCCTGTGAGGGAGGGGTGGTAATCACGGGTTCTTTATGGGCAGCTTTGGAGGTTGATGGTGCACAGGCCTTCTGTGCCAGGGTGGAGGCCAGTGAATAGTTCATAACCGGCAGCACAATAAGCATGGGAGCATTGTTAAAGAGAGGCTCTGCTTTTTGCCCATGAGGGCTCCTAGTTGCAGGTTGAGGGGTGGATTGTGGGACAACAGAAGGGTACAGATTGGGATTGGGGTGGGAGACCTGAGGTGTTGGGGGACTTAGTGGAAACAGTTCCCTTAGCTGACTGCCTGTTCTGTGTAGAATCATGGACCTTGGGGCATGGTCAGTAGCTGTCCTTGGAAGCAGAAGATGGAAAAATCACTGCTGTAGAAGGGAGGGTAGTGTCCATCTCAAGGTCCTCAGGCTGCACAGTGGGATGCCTGGTAAGATGAGTTGATGACTTTGCTGTGGGGGTGGTAGAGACACTTGTAGCAGTTAAATTCTGGACCTGGCATCCAGGTTGCAGGTAGAAGGGACTAGAGTAGGGATTGGGAAGGAACAAGAAAGAGGAGGAAGAGCAGCAACAGGAGGAGCAGTCAACGGAGAAGGGGCATAAGGAAGAAGAAGAGGAGAAGGAGAAGGAGGAAGAGGATAGATCAGCAGTGAACCATAGGAAGACTTTTGGCTCCAAACTCCCTTGCTGTATGCCTGGGAGCCTGGAGAGATGGGCTGATGGAGTTCATCTAGGTTTTCTTTGGCCCACTTGTCTGGCACTAAGGAACAGCCTAGGTCTGACTCTGGCAACACTACTGCCTCTGCATCAGCCTTAACTAGGGTCTTCACTCACTGAGCAGGGCAGTGAGAGCTACAGATGGCAGAGTTCCCACAAGACAAGTTCTTGGGAAACATCTGGACCCTCTCTGGAATGGTTTTTCCCTCCAGGGGCCCAGGACTGGGCTCCAGGGCATTGAGGTCTCCCTGAGTCTCCAGAGCATCTGCTAGTGTTGTTCCCCTTTGCCCAGGGCACCCGTTCCCAACTCCTCCTGTCTGTCTTGGAGATCACAGCTCTCACCTTATTTCTCCTCCTCCTCCTCCCTCTCCTTCTCCTCCTCCTCCTGTTCCTTCTCCTCCTGGTGAATCTCACCTTTTTCCATTTTTCTTGGTCCCTGAGCTCTGTTATCTCTGAAGGAGCTACAGGGAAATGAGCCGGTGTCATGGGCTACTCAGCCTGGTGGACCTGCTGATGAACTGATGGCCGGAGAACTGGTCTGAGCCAAGGAGGAGATACTTATAGTTCTCAAGGGTCCAAACATTTGTGAGTTCCTAGATGACAACACTGGCTTTTTGTGGGAGGCCTCCTCAGGACACCAGCTGCAGGATCCCCAGCCTGGAGTGCAATGCCTGCAGGAGAGGATCACCAGTATCAACCGATCCCCAGAGACTCAAAGTGCACACAGGGTAATGCAAGTCACACAACAAGGTTTTATTTAAAGCAAGCTCAAGCCTGGACTGCAACCAGCCACTCAAACCACTACAATGGCTGAGTGGGGAGCAGCCCCAAGGGGTGAGAAAGCACTCTAGTTAAGAGATTTTCAAGCATTTACACACAAAGACCTATACATTATTGGTTAACATTTGATCAGCTAAACATTTGTCCTCTCTTGGTTGGGTCCCGCCAATCTATTTGATTCTCATTGGGTCCTGCCAGAACTGAACAGTCCTAGAGGAAGAGGGGAGGAGGGAAGGGGTGAACTATGCAGGAGATGAGTCAGGGTTAGGCCCCCGTGTCCTTGATAGATAAGGTTCCTGGACAGCTGCACATTCCTCAGACGGATATCTCTTAACAGCCTTGATAAGCCTGGGGGTCCATCACGTTCTATTTGTCCTGTATTGGCTCTTGAGGGTGCTGTCACAACCACTTGCATCCTGGTTATTGTTTCTCATTCCTTAGTGTTTGTACGCCCTTTCCTGTGGGGGCATTTTACAGATGTCACCCTGTTCTCAACATTCTCCCCTTTAGTTGTTCATAATGAGGAATCATGCTCATTTGGGCATCTTCCATATTTATTCTCTGGGGCCAGTATTCTCTCATATTGTTGCCTTAGCACCAGAAGTTGGACTGTGCTTACATGGTCTTTAACAAAAGCTGTTCCAACTTCCAGAGGCAGATAGCTTTCATGGCCTTCATTTCCTTGATTTGACCTGATCCCCTATTTCTACACTAACTGCCTGTCCGCAATTCTGGCTTCATTCCCCCCTCTTGCTTTAGGAACTCCTTACTGCTATAAGGAAAGGGAGCGGTGATCGCTCTGGTTGCTTCAGAACTGGAAGAGGGCAGCGTGGGGCAAGCAGTTTGGAGTTCCCTTTTCAAAAATTGCGTCAATCGAGGGGTCCAAGGTAGAAGTCTGGTTGGGGAAGAGCAGGTTGAAGAGTCATCTGGGGGTGGGTGCTTCTATGAGAGAAAAACAAAAGACATGAGTACTGAAATGAGATAAAGACAAAATAAATGTTGCAGAATCTGGAACATGTCAGTGAATATCGTGAAAATGACAGAAGTCAATCTCTCACCAGGAGGTGGAAGAACTGAGAAGTTGTTCCCATATCAAGGTCTAACAAAGGCTGGAGAGGACAAGACCTTTATTTGGGGCATTTAACATTGTCCAGGTTATCAGGAATGTAAACACAACATTTAACTCTTAATGTCATTGATGTCCCCAGAAAATATAGTTAAGCTACTTAATGTCATCTGATTTTTGTAAAATATCCTTTTATTGGTATAGCCTGTGTTAACTAGAGATCTCTATACTTCTGTTACTTAGGGCTAGATAATCATACTAGAAAACAGATTAAGCCTACCTGTATCTGTAGGCCTTAAACTGACTAAAATCTTCTGACTCTGGCAGTTTCTCTTGACAGTTATCACACACATTTGCCTAAGAATCTCTCTTTTGTACCTTCCAGTCTTTATTCTAGTAGGCTAACACAAGTGTACATCTTCAGTTACATTTAACTATTATTTTTCTTAAATGCCAAA
Organism: Sciurus carolinensis; assembly: GCF_902686445.1. Lineage (NCBI taxonomy): Eukaryota > Metazoa > Chordata > Mammalia > Rodentia > Sciuridae > Sciurus > Sciurus carolinensis. Next base: position 36,976 of record NW_025920246.1, on the reverse strand, counting down.
GAATGGCTATATTTTCATTTTAACTGTTTTGTTAGGTGTCTAAGATCAAGCTGGTCAAATTGACTTGTTCCTGTCTGTAAAGGAGTCAGCCGAGTTCCCACAAGGATCACTCATGTAGAGAACTTAAGAGCAGCTTCTTAGCTCCTTTAGTGCCATTGGTTAGGCAGGGTCTCGTTGATGAGGTGGCTTTCCTGGAAGCATCAAGGGACCCTCCTATACCGCAGGTGCAACTGATTGGCTTTTTATCTTCTAGTGGCCTCATTAATCTCACTGATTGGGAGGTCATGTGACCCAGAGTTGCAAATCTCCTTAGAAAAGTCCTCTTGTTCCCTGGATTCAAGCTGACTGAGGGCAAGATCCAAATACTGGTCTATCTTCACCTCTATATTTAATCTCAATCTCAAAGTTTCATCTTAATCATCTAGCATGCCAGTCTCACCAGCCATAAAGTAAGTGTACTGGGCTTTAACTTTAATGTCTATAACAATTACTTACAATTACTTACCCCTTTATTCTGTAATAATGGAGTCTGTATTAGTATTGGAAGTTACCACTATCTGTCCTATAGGTGATGGCTATAGGTGATGGTTACCTAGGTTGTGGGTTCTTGAAGCAGCTACTTCTGCAAAACAATAACAGGTAACAGTTTTACAAAATGAAATTAGAAAGAGTAAAAAATATATTTGGCTTGTATAATAGCTATCTTAAATTTTGGCTGAGCTGTATATTATATCCCCTGTTGAGATCAAACTAATTTTATAACAAAAACCAATCTTTTGGTTTTTGTTTTGTTTTGTTTTTTAAATTTCTTTTATTGTAAACAAATGATGATAAAATTATGGGATACATGTTGTTTCTGTTTGTACATGAGTAAAGGCATACCATTTGTGTAATCGCACAGTTACATAGGGTAAGATATTTGATTCATTCTGTTATTTTTTCCTTCCCCCCCCACCCTTCCGACCCCTCTTTTCCCTCTCTACAGTCCCTCCTTCCTACATTCTCGCCCACCTCCCATACCCCATTATGTGTCATCATTCGCTTATCAGTGAGATCATACGTCCTTTGGTCTTCTGAGATTGGCTTATCTCACTTAGAATGATATTCTCCAATTTCATCCATTTGCCTGCAAATGCCATAACTTTGTTATTTTTTATGACTGAATAATATTCCATTGTATATATATACCACAGTTTCTTTATCCATTCATCAATTGAAGGACATCTAGGTTGGTTCCACAATCTGGCTATTGTGAATTGAGCACCTATGAACATTGATGTGGCTGTATCCCTGTAGTATGCTGATTTTAAGTCCTTTGGGTATAGGCCAAGGAGTGGGATAGCTGCATCAAATGGTGGTGCCATTTCAAGTTTTCTAAGGAATCTCCACACTGCTTTCCAGAGTGGCTGCACTAATTTGCAAACCCACCAGCAATGTATGAGTGTACCTTTTTCCCCACATCCTTACCAACACCTATTGTTGCTTGTGTTCTTGATAATCACCATTCTAATTGGGGTGAGATGGAATCTTAGTGTAGTTTTGATTTGCATTTCTCTTATTACTAGAGAAGTTGAACATTTTTTCATATATCTGTTGATTTCTTGTACATCTTCTTCTGTGAAGTGTCTGTTCATTTCCATAGCCCATTTATTGATTGGGTTATTTGATTTCTTGGTGTAGAGTTTTTTGAGTTCTTTATATATTGTGGAAATTAGTGCTCTATATGAAGTATGAGTGGCAAAGTTTTCTCCCACTCTGTAGTTTCTCTCTTCACATTGCTGATAGTTTCCTTTGCTGAGAGAAAGCTTTTTTGTTTGAATCTATCCCAGTTATTGTTTCTTGCTTTTATTTCTTGTGCTATGGGAGTCCTGTTAAGGAAGTCTGATCCTAAGCTGACATGTTGAATATTTGGACCTACTTTTTCTTCTATAAGATGAAGGGTCTCTGGTCTGATTTTGAGGTCCTTGATCCATTTTGAGTTAAGTTTTGTGTAGGGTGAGAGATAGGGGTTTAGTTTCATTCTGCTGTATATGGATTTCCAGTTTTCCCAGCACCATTTGTTGAAGAGTCTATCTCTTCTCCATTGCATATTTTTGGCATTTGTCTAGTGTGAGAAAATTGTATTTATTTGGGCTTCTGTCTGTGTACTCTAGTCTGTACCATTGACCTTCTTATTTTGGTACCAATACCATGCTGTTTTTGTTACTATTGCTTTGTAGTGTAGTTGAAGTTCTGGTATTGCGATACCCCCTGCTTCATTCTTCCTGCTAATGATTGCTTTAGCTATTCTGGGTTTCTTATTCTTCCATATGACTTTCATTATTGCTTTCTCTATTTCTGTAAGGTGCATCACTAGGATTTTAATTGGAATTGCATTGAATCTGTATAGCACTTTAGGTAGTATGGTCATTTTGACAATATTAATTCTGCCTATCCAAGAACATGGGAGATCTTTCCATCTTCTAAAGTCTTCCTCAATTTCTTTCTTTAGTGTTCTGTAGTTCTCATTGTAGAGGTCTTTCACCACTTTTGATAGATTTATTCCCAAGTATTTTTTTTTTGAGACTATTGCAAGTGGAGTTGTTTTCCTCATTTCTCTTTTAGATGTTTCAACGCTTGTGTATAAAAATGCTTTAGATTTATGCATGTTGATTTAATAGCCTGCTATTTATCTGAATTCATTGATGAGGTATAGAAGTTTTCTGGAGGAGTTTTTTGGATCCTCTAAATATACAATCATGTCATCAGCAAATAGTGACAGCTTAAGTTCCTCTTTTCCTATTCATATCCCTTTAATTTCTTTAGTCTGTGTAATTCCTCTGGCTAGAGTTTCAAGGACAATGTTGAATAGAAGTGGTGAAAGAGGACATCCCTGTCTTGTTCCTGTTTTTAGAGGGAATGCTTTCAGTTTTTCTCCATTAAGAATGATGTTGGCCATAAATAGCCTTTACAATGTTCAGGTATGTTCCTACTATCCTTATTTTTTCTAGTGTTTTGAGCATGAAGGGGTGTTGTACTTTGTTGAATGCTTTTTCTGTGTCAATTGAAATAACCATATGATTCTTATCCTTAAATCTATTGACATGATGGATTACATTTATTGATTTATGGATGTTAAACCATCCTTGCATTCCAGGGATGAACCCCACTTGATGGTGGTGCACAATTATCTTAATATGCTTTTGGATATGGTTTGCCAATATTTTGTTAAGGATCTTTGCATCTATATTCATCAAGGATATTGGTCTAAAATTTTCTTTCTTTGATGTGTCTTTGCCTGGTTTGAGTATAAGGGTGATATTAGCTTCATAGAATGAGTTTGGTAGGGTACGCTCCTTTTCTATTTCCTGGAATACTTTGAGAAATATTGGAATGAGTTCTTCTTTGAAGATCTTGTAGAACATGGCTGAGAATCTGTCTGGTCCTGGGCTTTTCATGGATGGTAGGTTTTTAATGACTTCTTCTATTTCATTGCTTGATATTGGTCTGTTTAAATTGTGTATATCCTCCTGGTTCAGTTTGGGAGGAGCATATGTCTCTAGAAATTTGTCAATGTCTTTGGTAGTTTCTATTTTGTTGGCATACAGATTTTCAAAGTAGCTTCTCATTATGTTATGTATCTCAGTGATTTCTATCATGATATTTCCTTTTTCATCACGAATTTTAGTAATTTGAGTTTTCTCTCTCCTTCTTTTTGTTAGTGTGGCTAAGGGCTTGTCTATTTTGTTTACTTTTACAAAGAACCAACTTTTTGTTTTGTCAATTTTTTCAATTATTTCTTTTGCTTCAATTTCATTGATTTCAGTTCTGATTTTAATTATTTCCTGTCTTCTATTACTTTTGCTGTTATCCTGTTCTTTTCCTAGGGCTTTGAGCTGTAATGTTAGGTCATTTAGTGGTTGACTTTTCATTCTTTTCTGGAATGCGCTCCATGTAATAAATTTTCCTCTTAGTACTGCTTTTATAGTATCCCAGAGATTTTGATATGTTGTATCATCATTCTCATTGACCTCTAAGAATTTTTTTATCTACTCCCTGATGTTTTCTGTTATCCATGTTTCACTCAATAGCATTCATTTAGTCTCCAGGTGTTGGAGTAATTTCTGTTTTTTATTTTGTCATTGATTTCTACTCTTAGTCCATTGTGATCTGATAGAACACAAGGCAGTATCTCTATTTGTTTTCTGGGTTTTTTGGTTTTTTTTTTTTTTTTTTTTTGCATTTCCTAAGGGCTGCTTTGTGGCATAACACATGGTCTCTTTTCAAGAAGGTTCCATGTGCTGCTAAGAAAATGAATCTGCTAGTTGATGAATGGAATATTCTATATATGTCTATTAAATATAGGTTATTGATTGTGTCAGAGTTCTATGGTTTCTTTGTTTGGCTTTTGTTTGGAAGATCTATCTAGTGGTGACAGCAGTGTGTAAAGTCACCCAGAATTATTGTGTTGTGGTCTATTTGATTCTTGAAATTGAGAAGGATTTGTTTGATGTACAGGGATGCACCATTGTTTGGGGCATAAATATTTACTATCGTTATGTCTTCCTGATTTATGGTTCCCTTAAGCAGTATGAAATGACCTTCTTTATCCCTTCTGACTAACTTTGGCTTGAAGTCCACTTTATCTGATATAAGGATGGAAACCCCTGCTTTTTTACTGAGTCCATGTGCATGGTAGGTTTTTTCCCATCCTTTCACCTTAGTCTGTGGATGTCTTTTTCTATGAGATGAGTTGCTTGCAGGCAGCATATTGTTGGGTTTTTCTTTTTAATCCATTCTGCCAGTCTTTGTCTTTTGATTGATGAGTTTAGGCCATTAACGTTCAGGGTTATTATTGAGATGTGATTTGTATTCCCAGTCATTTGGGCTTATTTTTGGTTTTTAACTTGGCTTGGTTTCTCTTTTGAGTGAATTTTTCTCTAAGGTAGTTCATCTCTTTGCTGACCTCCATTGTTGGATTTCATTTCTTCCTCATGGAATATTTTGTTGAGAACATTCTGTAGTGCAGGCTTTCTATTTGTAAATTCTTTTAACTTTTGTTTATCATGGAAGGATTTTATTTCATCTTCAAATCTGAAGGTTAGTTTTGCTGGATATAGGATTCTTGGTTGGCAACCATGTTCTTTCAGAGCTTGAAATATGTTCCAGGACCTTCTAGCTTTTAGAGTCTGGGTTGAGAAGTCTGCTGCTATCCATATTGGTTTCCCCCTACATGTAATCTGATGCTTTTCTCTCACGGCCTTCAAAGTCCTATCTTTATTTTGTATATGAGGTATTTTCATTATAATGTGCCTTGATGTGGATCTTTTGTGATTTTGTGCATTTGGTGTTCTGTAAGTCTCTTATATTTGATTTTCCATTTCATTCTTCAGGTTTGGGAAATTTTCTGATATTATTTCATTGAATAGGTTGTTCATTCCTTTGGTTTGTATCTCTATGCCTTCCTCAATCCCAATAATTCTTAAATTTGGTCTTTTCATGATGTCCCATAGTTCTTGGAGATTCTGTTCATGATTTCTTACCATCTTCTCTATTTGGGCAACTTTATTTTCAAGATTAAATATTTTGTCTTCATTGTCTGAGATTCTGTCTTCCAAGGGGTCTAGTCTTTTGGTGATGCTTTCCATTGAGTTTTTTATTTGGTTTATTGTTTCCTTCATTTCAAGGATTTCCATTTGGCTTCATTTTTTTTTTCTTTGTTGAAATGATCTTTTGCTTCCTGCAGTTGCTCTTTCAACTGCTTATTGACATTATCATTCATTGCCTGCATTTGCTCTCTTATCTCATCCTTTGCTTCACGAATCATCTTAATCATGTATAATCTGAAGTTCTTTTCTGACATTTCTTCTACCATACTGTCATTGGATTCTATTAATATAGAATCCAGATTTGTAGGATCATTTTCTTCCCTTGTTTTTTCATGTTGTTCATGTATCTTCCCCTCTAGCAGTGCAGATCTGGGGTATTGGGGATTTCCCCCTATAGGCTTATAGTGGCCCTATAGATTTCCAAAACCTTTTCTTTTAAGAGGAGATCAATATTAGCAGTGCCCAATTCAGACACTATTCAATCCTAGACCAAATAGCCCCTATGAGGATAATAACAATATTGTAATACTAAACAGAATGAGTTCAAATATTATCTTCAGTATAACAGATTTGCAATAAGGTCTGCAGTTTCTAATGGAGGACAAAGAGGATGCAGAGGGATGTAGAATGTGGCTGTTAATGGGATAAGAAAAGAATATACAGAAGTTCTAGATCATAGAAAGGGTGAGAGTGTAATCAAAAGAAATTGGATGTTAGCATGCAAAAAGGGAGAAAGAGACTCTGAGGGAACAGGTAAGCAAAAGGAAAAGAGAGCAAGAAAAGTAAAGAAATAAAAACTTAAAATTGTTCAATAAGGAGAAAAAAGAAAATCTACACCATAACAGTCATATAGTATTCAAACCTCCCAGTCTTCAGTAGCCTTATGCATGAGAGGAACCTGACAATGAGCTTCAAGTCCCCAGCAGGCATCTCAGGATGGGATTTGCCCCACCTAAAGATTGGAGCTATGACTTCCAGGATTATCAAGATAGCCTCTCTGGCTTCCAAATGTGTTGGCAAGTGGGGAGCTGCAGTGCAGGGTGTGGACGTGGTTAGCTGGAGGTCCTGGAGGCAGAGTGAGGTTGGTCAGGCAGGTCCTGGAGGTCGGGTGTGTTTGGTGTGGTTGTGGGATCCTGGATGCTGGGTGCAATCAGTCAGTCTGGGGGTCCTGGTGGCAGGGAGCAGTCAGTAGATGTGAGGGCCCCAGAGTCAGGGAGTGATTGGTCGGGCTGAGGGATCCTGGAGATGGGGCTCAGTCAGTCCAGCCAGGGGTCCTATGGGGCCTGACTGTTGTCTCAAAATGGCGGCAGCCACATGTAATCAAACCTGCAGGTAAAGTAACAGTGAACTTCCAGGCAACAGCAGGCAGCTGGCGCTCCACTGGCAGTCAGTGATCAGTTTGCTGACTGTTGTCAGACGATTGGGAGGTGAACCTCGTGCAGTGGGTGATGGATAGGTGTAAGGCAGGCAATGCAGGAGACAGGCAAATGGCAGATGATAGGCGCCTGACAGTGAGCAATCTGCACTCAAAAAGGGCATCGATATGCTGGAAGACTGCAGGTGATCACAGTAGATAAATGGGGTAAACAGCAGGGGATCGATAAGCAGCAAAAACTGCCTCACCAAGAAACAGATATCCTCTGCTTGAAACTGGAGTTACAGAGCGACAAGGAACACATCCTCCCTCTAGTCTGCCATCTTGGATCTCCAATCTTTTGAATATAACTTTAAAGAAGCTGGAGTCTGGCTTATTTTGGAGCCACTCTTAACATGCAGTAAGGTGGGAGGCAGAGCCTTATCTCAGGTAAGGCATGGCTTTTTACAAATCTTAAGTGAAGTGTTCTTATTTTGATGCTGATATTTGTTTCCTTCTTAAATATCATTTTAAGAAGTTTACATATATTGGTTCCTGAGTCTATGTGAACATTAGTTAACACAATTTAACATTATATCTAAAACGTGAATCAAAGAAAGGCTGAGAGTTTTTAGTTTTTCTTTTGTGTGGCAAAGTGGCAAAATGCTTTTTTGTTTCACAATATTAACCTTTTCAAATCAGACTCTCATTAACTTTTAGAAATACCTTTACATTTAAATTTTTTTATCTCTGTAAAAAATAACGAATTTTACATATACCCTATTGACAACAGGTCCTATAATAGAACATTAAATGATGTAAATAAATCCCCAATGAAATTTACTCTTTATAAGTTTAAAATTACCATCACAGGCAAGTTTAGTTTGGACAATAGCAGCTTAATAAATTTCCTGTTTTAAAACTTGTATACCTGGAAAATATTAACACATTTAATATACAGAGAGTGACCATTTCACAATTACCTTGACACTTTTATATCACCAAATTTAGTTTTTAAAGAAAAATGTAGACTCTGTAATGTAGTACAAAACAGTTGTTTAACCATAATTGTATAAACCCCAATTCTTAAGACTAAGTGTTCTAAAGAATAAAACTTAATAGACACAAAGTTAGGAGTAAATTATTGCTTCTAAGAAATCCTTGTCATTTTACCATATAGATTAAACTTTGGTTTATATCAGGACATTAGTATTTTACCTTAGGAAAAACCTTAAATAGTTTTAACTGTCTCACATACATACAACCAACTTAGTTACATGTAAACTTGTTGACATTTGCCCTTTGCTTACACAGACTTAGCACTTACTTAGAACCTCATGTATTTCATCACATAAACACTTTCTTACCCAGAAAGATTTTATTCTTTACTAAATATATTTCTATATCTAGAACCTTTTATTTTTTCTTTCCTATCTGTTGACCCCTTTTTGTTCACATTCTGAAACAACTCTTAAGAAGATATTTCTGAATTTAGATAAATTATTCCATTTTAATAATATTAAATATTTTGTTATTTATAGTACTCTAATTGAAACACAGTTGAAACTTTTGGAACTCTTTGTATATAGAATTGTACCTGTTAGGACATAACTCTTAGTAACCTTGTTTTTGATAATGACACAAAGCAATTTTAAACCCTTTTTATTTACCAATTTGTGAAAACACCAATAATGTTTAAGTATGTTACCTCATGGAATTTAAGGAGTTAAAGAGTACTTGATGTTATTTAATAATTAGCATTTTAACTTTGTAAATTAATCAGATGTCTCTAACATATTTGAGTAATCCCATACATGTTAACTCTAATTCACTTATTTTATAAAAAAAAAAAAACAAGATATCAGACAAGTATCCTGGACAGTATTTGCCATCTCTTTACGGTTGAAGAAAAGTCCTAAAAACAATTGATATTAGACATTTTATTAACATCAACATTTCATTAGTTTTACCACCTAGAGACTTGTGAGTTATTTTCAAAGATATTTTACTTTTATTAGTTTACCCAATTTAAATTGAACCCTTTTAAATCACGTGAATTAAAAGTATTTGGATCCATCTTTAAATTTTTAATTTTATGTGTGCTTATTATTCATGTCAATTTTGTCAGGTGCATACATAGACAATACAACATTAGACAATAACATATACACATAACACAAAAACAAAAGCTTTGTAATGTTTATCTCCATTGCAATGTAACAGATGTTTAAAAATAACTCGAGTTGAATAAAAATAGGACTGATCAAAAAATCATTAACTTAGGTATGTAGGATCAAAATTATGAGCTCAAAAAATATAGTATTTAAGAGAAACAAAACAAAACAAGAATCCTAGAAGAAAAAATGATAATGACCATTAATTATGGCATGAGAGAGTGAAGAAGAGGTAGGCAGAGAGAAGGGATGAGAGGAAGGGAGTGGAAGAGAGAAAGTGAGTTAGTTCTGTGTAGCAGTCCAGGAGTTTAAAACAGACACCCTTTTTTTTTTTTTTCAGTCTCAGGTTGTTCCCCTGCTGAAACTGCTGCAGTCTACACTCCAATGCAGGCTTCAGCAAGGCCAGGTGGGGGAAATTGCTTAGGACCTTTTAACCCTTTTTCCTGGTTGAGAAATCAGGTTAGGTTTGGATGTAGAAAATCATGAAACATTATTTCCCACTACTTTTGAGGAATGGGACTGTTCTTTACTGTGACGTGCCATGGGCTGTTGGGCTGTTGGGCTGTTTATGGTTATTTAGTGTTGGGAGGGGGAGGGGGCTATACAGGTTTCTCCACCTAGATTTATTGCTGAGGAATGTCCTGTTCTCCAGTTACTTGCAGAGAACAAAGAGGAGTAGCTGGAGGGGGCTATCATTTACTATCTCTGCTGGGTTTTCTTTACCATTTTCCCTAGGGTGGGGGGGAACTACAAGTTTTGTTTCACTTTCTTCTATAGTCCACAAGACTAATCTTTTTGGATTTACATTCTTCACTGGAATTCCCTTTAAACAGGCATACATTGCTGTTAGTATAGGATAAACGGTGCTGGCGGGACTAAACTTTCTCTCACTTCTGCCTTCCTAAGGGGGGGCCAGGTCTGGGAGTAGGGTGGGGATCCAAGACCTTCCACCCCCATCCGGGCCCAAATTGATGGGGTACACTGCTGCAAATGGATTATCAGGAGAAAAGGAAGATCCTTTTAAAGTCTCCTGCTTGGAGGAGGGAACTCCGGAGAGAACTCCAGAGGGAGTGGGAAAGGGCAATTCACTCCAAGGGTACAGAGGGGGAGGGGTAGATGGCAGGAGGTCTTTGTTATTATTGGTGTCTGTCTCCTCATCCTCAGAAGTTATAATGCTTGAAGTGAAGGCCTTGGGGGTCATTTTCTTGTCTTTTGGTTTCACCTTAAGCCCACTCTACAAGATGCAAGATGTGGAGCTTTCTGCCTAGGGGGGAGATTGGAGTAAACAAATCTCTCAATAACAAGGAGAAAGACTGGAAAGTAGCCTGCAATGAGTATCCCTAAGCCTAAGATAGGGGACCTGAGGGAGGACAAAGGGAGCCTATCTTCAGACAAACAAAGAGGTGTTTAGGATCCGATATATTTTGGTGCTTTGTGGGGGAATTTCTGTGAGTCCTTACGTCACAGCCCTGTGTTCCACATGATGTCTTCGGTAAAAATCTCCACAGAGGGAGACCTGGTTCCGAATTTGGGAGGATCGATCCCTTATTTGAATTCACTGGGAGAACCAAAGGGGAAGGTAGGGCCACTGGCAGGGGGGCATGTAACTCGAGCCAGAGGTTGTGTGTGCCTTTTCTTGGAGGGTCTCACAGGAGGGATTGATTTTAAATGCCTCCCTCTTGCAGTTTAAAGAGAACACAGTGAGCACATTTACATGGGAACAGTAGGAGGGAGACTTTAGATGGACTAGTATAGGCTAACTCTGCAAACAAAGGGAACCTGGGCATTTTCATACTAATTGTCCCAGGTCTTACAGTTTGAATTCCTAATGTCTAACTGGCAAGGGAAGGGGAGTATCCAGGAGGGAGTGGATGTATGGGAGTGTTGTGTAGCCCACTTTACCCTCCAAAAATAAAGAGACAGAAAGCTGCACCTCAATCAGATGTGGGGTGCATGCAGAGAGAAGCTTACTTACCTCGCTCGGCATAGATCTCAGTGAAGGTTAGCTACTGCACAGAGCAGAGTGTAGCAAACTTACCTTTCTTTAGGTGGTCCACACCAAAGTTCCGTCCTCTGGCATGGACCTCTGAGAAGTGACTCAGGAGGAAAGTCTTAGGAGTTATCTGAGCCTGTCCCATAATAATGAGGAGAAAAGGACCAAGCAGACTGAAAAGAACAAGGAGAAAATACCCACAGTAAAGCAAATTTTCACAGGACTCCAACATCCACCGGCTGGTCAACCACACCAATCTCACAGGCACAATGCCTACCAGAACTTCAACTATACTACAGAGCAATAGTAACAAAAATGGCATGGTATTAGTACCAAAATAGACAGGTAGATCAATAGTACAGAATAGATGACACAGACAAAAACCCAAATAAATACAGTTTTTTCATTCTACACAAAGGTGCCAAAGACATACAATGGAGAAAAGATTGCCTGTTCAACAGATGGTGCTGGGAAAACTGGAAATCCATATGCAGCAGAATGAAACTAAACCCCTATCTCTCACCCTGCACAAACATCAACTCAAAATGGATCAAGGACCTCGAAATCAGACCAGAGACTGTGCACCTTATAGAAGAAAAAGTAGGTCCAAATCTTCAACATGTCGGCTTAGGATCAGACTTCCTTAAAAGGACTCCCAAAGCACAAGAAATAAAAGTAGGAATCAACAATTGGGATATATTCAAACTAAAAAGCTTTTTCTCAGCCAAGGAAAATATCAAGAATGTGAAGAGAGAGCCTACAGAGTGGGAGAAAATCTTAGCCACACATACTTCAGGTAGAGTACTAACCTCCAGAATCTATAAAGAACTCAAAAAACTCTACACCAAGAATAGAAATAATCCAATCAACAAATGGGCTAAGGAAATGAGTAGACACATCACAGAAAAAGTTCTACAAGCAATCAACATACATATAAAAAAAGTTCAACATCTGTAGTAATAAGAGAAATGCAAATCAAAACTACCCTAAGATTTCATCTCATCCCAATTAGAATGGCAATTATCAAGAATACAAGCAACAATAGGTGTTGGCGAGGATGTGGGGGAAAAGGTACACTCATACATTGCTGGTGGGGTTGCAAATTAGTGCAGCTACTCTGGAAAGCAGTGTGGAGATTTCCTAGAAAACTTGGAATGACCCACCATTTGACCCAGCTATCCCACTCCTTGGCCTATAACCCAAAGGACTTAAAATCAGTATACTACAGTGATGCAGCCACACCAATGTTCATAGCTGCTCAATTCACAATAGCCATATTGTGGAACCCACCCAGATGCCCTTCCATTGATGAATGTATAAAGAAACTATGGTATATATACACAATGGAATATTACTCAGCCATAAAGAAGAATAAAATTATGGCACTGCAGGCAAATGGATGAAGTTGGAGAATATCATGCTAAGTGAGATAATCCAATCCCAATAAACCAAAGGCCAAATGATCTCTTTGATAAGTAGATGATGAAACATAATGGAGGGGGTGGGAGAGAGGCAAGAATGGAGGAAGGATGGATTGTATAGAAGAATGAAGGGTGGGAAGGGGTGGGGTGAAGGGAAAAAATAACAGATTGAGACAATTATCACACCATGTAAATGTATGATTACACAAATGGTTTGACTCTATTTCAGGTACAACCAGTGAAATAAGTTTACCCCATTTGTTTACAATGAATTAAAATAAATAAATTTAATAAAAGAAAATGTGATATATATACATAATGGAATATTACTCACTCATAAAAGAGAATGAAATGAGAGGGAGAGGGAGGAGTGGACTTTCTGCATATTGGGCAGGAAGTAGTGAATGGCAGAGAGAAGGGATGGGATTGGGAAACACAGTAGAATGAATCAGACATAACTTTATTCTGTTCATATATGAATACATGGCCAGTATAATTACATATCATGTACAATTAAAAAATGTAAAGTTATAATCCACATATGTATGATATGTCAAAATACATTCTACTGCCATGTATAACTAAAATGAATAAATACAAAAATTTTAAAAATAAAAATAAAATAAAATAAAATTCAACACATGCTTTTTTCTTCACTTTCATGCTTTATTTTCAATAAAATAAGCTGTGAAAATATATACTGTTCTCTGAAAATTTCAGTTTACAGAATAAGTATGGTTTGATCCCACTTTTAATAAAGAGTATGATAATTTAGTACATATTTGTGTGCAAAGGAAAGAGCTGAAAAGAATAATCATCAGTCTGCCTTGAAAAGGGGAGATATGAAAATATAAAAAATGTGATCTCAATTTACATAATTCTGGCAAAATTATTTTCCAAATGCATATGCTTCTGTTGTAAATCTTTTTCTAAAATACCTTAAAAATATAAATTAAAAAAAGACGCCATGAGGTAAAAATTGCAAATTAACATAATGTCATTTTAACATTAATGTTAATGCCATTAACATTTTGGCATTTTACATACAAATCAGAAAAATGCTGAAAGGGTAAATGAAATATCTATGAATCCTTAAAAAATTATTTTGAAAAGGCTTTCTCCATGCTAATTGATCAAATGGGTGTTTGAATGTATTTGTATTTCTGTTGCACTGAGCAAATATCTAAGACCAAACAACAAGCTCCGTCAAAATTTTTATTACTAGAATAATGCAATTACACTATTGAGAAAAGAATCTTTGAGTCTCTGAAAAAGGAATTAAGCAGAAGCAATCACTACAGACCTAAAACAAGACTGGTCGTCACTTAGCATGATCCTCCCTTCATAGGCTCCACCACACTTCGGAAACATGAAAACTTACCCTTCACACACAAGTCTGTAAGACTGGAGACTAAAACCCAGGTCCCTGGAGAAAGTTGAAGAAACATCACTGGGAGCACAGTGTCAGGTCCCTGACTACAGTAAACTCACAAAAAACTTTTCAGATTTTCTGCTCCTCCTCTTTTCTCTTCCTCTTCCTCCTTCTTTTCTTCTTTTTTAGGTTTAAAATTGAGTGGGTCTACCTGTAAGCCATCATTGAAGATATATGTTTTCTTAAGAACTGCCATTTGATCCAGTTATCCTATTCCTCAGTATATACACAAAGTACTTAAAATCAGCATACTATAGTGACACAGTCACATAAACACATACAGTAGTTCAATTCATAATAGCTAAACTGTGGAATCAACCCAGGTGCCCTTCAACAGATGAATGGATAAAGAAAATGTGGAGTTGGGGGGAAAATGACAGAATAGAGGGGTTTCCTCCCTGGTGTATCCATGTTCTGAACCAAGAAAAGCAGACAGGCAGTTTTTCAACAAGGTGGGTAAATGATCAAAAATTAGGGGGACTTTACTGTAATTTAATACTGGACACTCAAAACAGATTGGGGACTCAGGAGATCTTGTATAATAAAATAAGGGGGAAAGATTCCCAGCTCCACAGCCAGACAGCAGCTGGAGGCTACACAAACCAGTAAAGCAATAAAGGAATTAAAGGAAACCCCATTCTCAGAAAGACTGGGGTGTGTCAGGTATGGATTAGAGATCAGACACTGCCTGAATTTAATAGAGCTGTGATGCACAATAAGCTGTGATGCACAATAAACATGTAAGGGAGGGAATCCACCATTTCTCTCAGCACTGTGCCTGAAGGACAGCAGGGGGCCAGCAACTGGGGGAATTCATTACAGGCAAACCAGAATCTGGCCCCAAAAATTGAGCTGGGAAAAGTCATGCGGCATGACAGCGAGTGTGCCAAAGTGACCAGGGCAAAATCAAACATGGAGAGAGGTTTACACAGTAGAATACTGGCTGGGAAACCCACCTGGCATCCCCATCCCCCTCCATCTCAGCTGCTTGCAGCACTGACTGGGAGAGTAGCACTTGACTGGGAATTCAAAAAGGCAGTAGGAGGTGCCAGAGTGAACCAGTTGGGAGACTGAATCAGAGACCAAGAATCATGGGGCTGTAGGCAAAGTAGCAGGCTAAGAATAAACTCATACACTACATGGTGGAATTGAAAGATTCCTGGGTTATAGACTTCCAATGTGGTCAGGCAACAGCACTGACTTAAAATCTCCAGACCAAGAGGCTCCCAGCAAAAAGCATTCCGAAACTTACATCCTGCCTCGAGAACTAACCTTCTCACCATAGCAACAAAAAACCTCCTGAGGGTGGAGCTAGCATCAAACTCCACACAATCCCACCTATCAGTTGAGAAGGGAAACTGAGAAACTTTTGAACTCCAGTGGAAACAACTGTTCAATTTTCCATGTAAATTTACTGTACATACTGTAGACAATAATTGAACACACCATTTCTGTTCATTGAAACAAAACTGTAGAGGTCTTCATAGAAGCTATTTGGTTTAAGACTGTATATTGTTTGCACAGGGTGATGTTAATATCAGTCTCCCCCTTAAAGACAAGGTACTAGAAAATTTCAGGGACACTATAAGTTTACAGGGTAGAAACTGTACTGCCTCAGATCCACACTGTGATATGAGAAGACACAGGAAAAACATGAAAATCATAGGAACAAAGCACCCCAAACAAATCAAGATGCTCCAATAATAGAATCTACAACACAATAGAAGAAATGTCAGGGAAGTTTAGAAGATATGTAGTTAAACTGATTCATGACATAAAGGATGATGTAAGGAGTGAAATTAGAGACAAATTTCAGGAGTTGAAAGATCACTTCAATAAAGACAGCTTATAAAAAGAAATCAAGCAGAAATCCTCAAAATGAAGGGATCAATAACCCAAATTAAACTTCAATGAAAATTATCACCAACAGACTAAAGGATTTGAAAGACCAAACCTCAGGTAATAAAGACAATAAAGTTGACCACGCAGAAAAGATGGCAAGAAACTATGAATAGAATTCCCAAGAATTATGGAATAACATGAAAAGACCAAATTTAGGATTTATCAGGATAGATGAAGGAGCAGAGATACAAACCAAAGAATGCACAATCTTTTCAATGAAATAATATCAGAAAATTTGCCAAACCTAAAGAATAAAATTGAAAATAAAATGCAAGAGGCTTACAGGACCCCAAATGAGAAAATTACAACACACTCACACCAAGGCACATTGTAATGAAAATGCCTAACATATAGAATAAGGATAGAACTTTAAAGGTCACAAGAGAAAAGTATCAGATTATGTATAGGGGAAAACCAATTCAGCTCTCAACTGATTTCTCAACCCAGACCCTCAAAAACATATAAGAAGCATGGAGAAGTTCAGACTGGTAAGTTGTTTGTGAGGGACTGAAAAAAGGGTTTGAATGTTTGGCAGCTTATCTAAAGTAGTATTATGCAATGAAAAAATAATGAAAGATTTAGGAAGAAAAAATCAAATTTATCACCTTTTTTTAATTGAAAAAAATGGGATACATGTTGTTTCTCTGGTTTTACATGAAGTAAATGTGTACCATTTGTGTAATCATACATTTACATAGGGTAATGGTGTTTGATTCATTCTGTTATTTTTTCTTTCCTTCCCATCCCTCCCACCCCTCTTTTCCCTCTATACAGTCCCTCCTTCCTCCATTCTTGCCCCCTCCCACCCCCATTATGTGTCATCATCCACTTATCAGCGAGATTATTCATCCTTTGGTTTATATGTAGTCCTGTTAACAACCTAAAGAAATAATTAAATTAGGAAAGTTGCAACAGAAATTAATGCAGGATATAGTGGCAGACCTGGTGAGATATGTTAAGGATGTAAATACAGGAAGTGCTTAGGAGGAGGGATAAAAAGAATCTTTAGAAATAAGATAACAGAATGAGGCAACTCAAGCTAAATCTTTTGAGTAGTGCTTCTTTGAACTTACAGAAATGTCAAAAGACTGGTTAAGAGAATTTCTTTATACCTAACTTATTTTATCTAATCAATCTTGTCAAACGAATCTTTTTTTATAGCTTTTGTTTTTAAAAAGTTAATATATGCATATTATGGTTTGGATATGAGGTATTCCCCAAAAGCTCACATGTGAGACAATGCAAGAAGGTTCAGAGGAGAAACGATTGGGTTTGTGAGAGTCCTAACCTAATCAGCAAAGTAATCCCTGATGGGATTAACTGAGTGGTAACTAGAGGCAGGTGTGGTGTGACTGGAGGAGGTGGCTAACTGGTGGCATGGTGAGTCTCCTCTTCTCCTCTACAATTGTGCTGTCCAGGTCCTTTAGTCACTGCAACAAAAAAAGCTGACTAGAAAAATGCATTACAGAAAAAATAAAAACAAAATCCTCCAGGCATGAGTGGCTTATTTGGACATGTCCCCCACCCCAGGTCATGCATATACGTGTATATACATATATGTACACATAACATCCCACTTTGTGTGACAGATTGTAGCATGTATTATCCTTTTCTACATATCATCAATATTTACCAATTCAAAATTCCAAAGCTTCATGAGTTTTTTTCATAACCAAGAATACACTACACCAACTCAATCTGTTACAAAAAAATTGTAATCTTTTCTTGGGGACAAAAATTTCACTGAAGGCAGAAATGGCAAAAGGCCCCTAGAGAGAGAGGTTGGCAGAGTTGCAACTGAAATAATGCATTCCCTTACTGCTCAATTTAAAATGAGAGAAAACAACAGAAGCCTGCTTCTAAGAGGGTTCATGACCAGATTTCTGCTACTAAAATATCAGTTAGAATGTATGTTCCCAGTGAATTCAAGTGTTCCTCTTGAACATTGTAAAGATATACACACATCAGTGTCTCACATCATAATGTAATTCCTTGAGCACTTGCTCCCATTTTTCCCTGTATGCTTCCAGAAGCCACTCCATTGCCAACCTAATGAACAAGTCCTGATTCACACTGCCAAGAGATAAAACAACTCCAGGTCCAAGATGCATTTTTTTATCACATTAACAAAAAGATATTTACAAGTTGACTAAGTCATTAGGCTCTACTTTTTATGATACACTGTCACATCAAGAAATCCACAAAAAGCTTAGTAGTTCTGGAAGAAGTATGAACTTTGTGCACAAAAAGCACATATACATTACCAAAACTGCACAAATAGATCCATGGTAATAATCTAAAACTCTCTTCCAGATATGAAGATACAAACAAAGAGCAATTCCCCTCACACATCCTCTTCTCCCTCTTCACCATTCCACTGACTAAATTCAGTACTACCCCTAGCTCCAATAGATGGAGTAACAAAAGTTCTTTTCCAGAAGATAGTTCTTTCTAAAAAATAATGAAGGGATATTTATATAGAGATTGCTGTGCTACTTCTTTTTATTTCTTTTTTATTGTAAACAAATGGGGTATAACTTGTTTCTCTGGTTGTACATGAAGTAGAGGCATACCATTTGTGTAATCATACATTTACCTAGGGTAATGGTGTTTGATTCATTCTGTTATTTTTTCCTTCCCCCAACCCCTCCCACCACACTTTTCCCTCTTTACAGTCCCTCCTTTCTCCATTCTTACCTCCCTCCCATCCCCCATTATATAACATCATCCTCTTATCAGTCAGATCATTCATCCTTTGATTTTCTGAGATTGGGTTAGCTCACTTACCATGATATTCACCAACTTCATTCATTTTCCTGCAAATGCCATAAATTTATTATTCTTTATGACTCAGTAATATTACAAGATATATATATATATATATATATATATATATATATATATATATCACAGTTTCTTTATCCATTCATCAATTGAAGGGCATCTAGGTGGGTTCCACAATCTGGCTATTGTGAATTGAGCAGCTATGAACATTGATGTGGCTGCATCACTGTAGTATGCTGATTTTAAGTCCTTTGGGTATAGGCCAAGGAGTGGGATAGCTGGGTCAAATGGTGGTTCCATTTCAAGTTTTCTAAGGAATCCCCACATTGATTTCCAGAGTGGCTGCACTAATTTGCAACCCCACCACCAATGTATGAGTGTACCTTTTTCCCCACACCCTCGCCAACACCTATTGTTGCTTGTATTCTTGATAATTGCCATTCTAATTGGGGTGAGATGGAATCTTAGGGTAGTTTTGATTTGCATTTCTCTTATTACTACAGATGTTGAACATTTTTTCATATATCTGTTGATTGCTTGTAGATCTTCTGTGAAGTATGTGTTCATTTCCTTAGCCCATTTGTTGATTGGGTTATTTGTTTTCTTGGTGTGGAGTTTTCTGGATTCTTTATTCTGGACATTAGTGCTCTATCTGAAGTATGAGTGGCAAAGATTTTTCTCCCACTCTATAGGCTCTCTCCTCACATTGTTGATAATTTCCTTTGCTGGAGAAAAAGCTTTTTGGTTTGAATCTATCCCAATTATTGATTCTTGCTTTTATTTCTTGTGCTATGGGAGTCCTGTTAAGGAAGTCTGATCCTAAGTCAACAAGTTGAAGATTTGGATCTACTTTTTCTTCTATAAGATGAAGGGTCTTTGGTCTGATTTCAAGGTCCTTGATCCATTTTGAGTTGAGTTTTGTGCAGGGTGAGAAATAGGGGTTTAGTTTCATTCTGATGCATATGGATTTCCAGTTTTCCCAGCACCATTTGTTGAAAAGGCTATCTTTTCTCCGTTGCATGTTTTTGGCACCTTTGTCTAATATGAGAAAATTGTATTTATTTTGGTTTGTGTCTGTGTCCTCTAGTCTGTACCATTGATCAACCTGTCTATTTTGGTACCAATAATACCATGCCATTTTTGTTACTATTGCTCTGTAGTATAGTTGAAGTTCTGGTATTGTGATAGCCCCTGCTTCATTCTTTCTGCTTAAGATTGCTTTAGCTATTCTGGGTTTCTTATTCTTTCAGATGAATTTCATGATTGCTTGCTCTATTTCTGTAAGGTACATCATTGGAATCTTAACTGGAATTGCTTTGAATCTGTATAGCACTTTTGGTAGTATGGTCTCTTTGACAATATTAATTCTGCCTATCCAAGAACATGGGAGATCTTTCCATCTTCAAAGGTTTTCTTTAATTTCTTTCTTTAGTGTTCTGTAGTTCTCACTGTAGAGGTCTTTCAACCTCTTTGGTTACATTGATTCCCAAGCATTTTTTTTCTTTCTGAGGCTATTGTAAATGGGGTAGTTTTCCTAACTTCTCTTTCTGAGGATTCATCACTTATGTATAAAAATGCATTACATTTATGAACATCGATCTTACTTCCTACTCTTTTATTGAATTCACTTATGAGTTCTAAAAATTTTCTGGTGGAATTTCTTAGTTCCTCTAAATATATAATCATGTCATCAGCAAATAGAGATAGTTGGAGTTCTCCTTTTTCCTATTCATATATCTTTAATTTCTTTTGTCTCTCTAAGTGCTCTGGCTAGAGTTTCAAGGACAATGTTGAATAGAAGTGGTGAAAGAGGGCATCCCTGCCTCATTCCAGTTTTTTTGATTGTTCCTTTTATTTCAATTTTATTGATTTCAGTCCTGATTTTAACTATATCCTGTCTTCTACTACTTTTGGTGTTGCTCTGTTCTTCTTTTTCTAGGGCTTTGAGCTATAGTGTTGATTTTTCTTCTTTTATTGAATGCTCTCCATGAAATAAATTTTCCTTTAAGTACTCCTTTCATAGTGTCCCAGAGATTTTGATATGATGTATCTTTATTCTCATTTACCTCTAAGAATTCTTTTATTCCCCTCTCAATGTCTTCTGCTATCCAATAGTGTATTATTTAATCTCCATGTGTTGGAGTATTTCTGTTTTTTATTCCGTCATTTATTTCTAACTTCAATCCTTTATGATCTGATAGAATACAGGGTAGTATCTCTATCTTCTTGTATTTGCTAACAGTAACTTTGTAGCATAACATATGGTCTATTTTAGAGAAGGATCCATGTGCTGCTGAGAAGAAAGTGTATTTGCTCTTCATTGGATGATATATTCTATATATGTCTGTTAAGTCTAAATTATTGATTGTGTTAATGAGATCTATGGTTCCTTTGCTCAATTTTTGTTTGGAAGATCTGTCCAGTGGTGAGAGAGGTGTGTTAAAATCACCTAGTATTACTGTGTTGTGGTCTATTAAATTCCTGGAATTGAGAAGGATTTGTTTGACATACATGGATGAGCCACTGTTTGGGGCTTAGATATTTATGATTGTTATGTCTTGTTGATTTATGCTTCCCTTAAGCAGTATGAAATGTCCTTTTTTATCCCTTCTGATTAACTTTGGCTTGAAGTCCACATTATCTGATATGAGAATGGATACTCCGGCTTTTTTGCTGAGTCCATGTGCATGGTATATTTTTTCCCATCCTTTCACCTTTAGTCTGTGGGTATGTCTTTCTATGAGATGAGTCTGTTGCAGGCATCATATTTTTGCATCTTTCTTTTTTATCCAATCATCTCAGTCTATGAATTTTGATTGATGAGTTTAGGCCTTTAACACTCAGGGTTATTATTGAGATATGATTTGTATTCCCAGTCTTTTGGCTCTTTTTTTTTTTTTTGACACGACTTGGTTTCTCCTTTATTTGGTTATTCCTTTAGGATAGTTCCTCCCTTTGCTGATTTACATCATTATTTTTCATCTCTTCCTCAGGGAATATTTTGCTGAGAATGTTCTGTAGTGCTGGCTTTCTTTTGGCATATTCTTTTAGCTTTTGTTTATCATGGAAGGATTTTATTTCATCATCAAATCTGAATGTAAGTTTTGCTGGGTATAAGATCTTGGTTGACATCTGTTTTCTTTCAGGGCTTGAAAAATGTTGTTTCAGTCCCTTCTAGCTTTTAGGGTCTGGTTTGAAAAATCTGCTGATATCCATATTGGTTTTCCCCTTAATGTAATTTGATTCTTTTCTCTCACAGTCTTTAAAATTCTGTCTTTATTTTGTATGTTAGGTATTTTCATTATAATGTGCCTTGGTGTAGGACTGTTGTAATTTTGTGTATTTGGAGTCCTTATAGGACTTGTACTTGATTTTCCATTTCATTCCTCAGATTTGGGAAATTTTCTGATATTATTTCATTGAATAGATGGTTCATTCCTTTGGTTTGTTTCTCTGTGCCTTCCTCAATCCCAATAATTCTTAAATTTGGTCTTTTCATGATATCCCATAATTCTTGTAGATTGTATTCATGATTTCTTACCATCTTCTCTGTTTGGTCAACTTTGTTTTCAAGATTAAATATTTTTTCTGCGATATGTGAGGTTCTGTCTTCCAGGTGTTCTATCCTATTGGTTATGCTTTCTATGGAGTTTTCTTTTTTTATTGTAAACAAATGGGATACATGTTGTTTCTCTGTTTGTACATGGTGTAAAGGCATACCATTTGTGTAATCATAAATTTACATAGGGTAATGTTCTTTGATTCATTCTGTTATTTTTTTCCCTTCCCCACCACCCCTCCCACCCCTCCCTTCCCTCCATACAGTCCTTCCCCCCTCCATTCTTGGCCCCCTCCCTACCCTATTAGTAACCCTAACCCTAACACTAAACCCTCCCACCCCCCATTATGTGTCATCATATGATATTAGCGATATCATTCGTCTTTTGGTTTTTTGAGATTGGCTTATCTCACTTAGCATGATATTCTCCAGTTTCATCCATTTGCCTGTAAATGCCATAATTTTATCATTCTTTATGGCTGAATAATATTCCATTGTATATATATACCACAGTTTCTTTATCCATTCATCAATTGAAGGGCATCTAGGTTGGTTCCACAATCTGGCTATTGTGAACTGAGCAACTATGAACATTGATGTGGCTGTATCTCTGTAATATGCTGATTTTAAGTCCTTTGGGTATAGGCCAAGGAGTGGGATAGCTGGATCAAATGGTGTTTCCATTCCAAGTTTTCTAAGGAGTCTCCACACTGCTTTCCAGAGTGGCTACACTAATTTGCAGCCCCACCAGCAATGTATGAGTGTACCTTTCTCCCCACATCCTCGCCAAAACCTGTTGTTGCTTGTATTCTTTTTTTTTTTTTTTTTTATTATAAAATTGTAAACAAATGGGATACATGTTGTTTCTCTGTCTGTACATGGCGTAAAGGCATACCATTTGTGTAATCATAAATCTACATAGGGTAATGTTGTTTGATTCATTCTGCCATTTTTTCCCTTCCCCCCCTCCCCTCCCACCCTTCCCCTCTATCTATACAGTCCTTCCTTCCTCCATTCCTGCCCCCCTCCCTAAACCCAACTCCAACCCCAACACTAACCCTTCCCACCCCCCATTATGTGTCATCATCCACTTATTAGCGATATCATTCTTCCTTTGGTTTTTTGAGATTGACTTATCTCACTTAGCATGATATTCTCCAGTTTCATCCATTTGCCTGCAAATGCCATAATTTTATCATTCTTTATGGCTGAGTAATATTCCATTGTATATATATACCACAGTTCCTTTATCCATTCATCAATTGAAGGACATCTAGGTTGGTTCCACAATCTGGCTATTGTGAACTGAGCAGCTATGAACATTGATGTGGCTGTATCTCTGTAATATGCTGATTTTAAGTCCTTTGGGTATAGGCCAAGGAGTGGGATAGCTGGGTCAAATGGTGTTTCCATTCCAAGTTTTCTAAGGAATCTCCACACTGCTTTCCAGAGTGACTGCACTAATTTGCAGCCCCACCAGCAATGTAAGAGAGTACCTTTCTCCCCACATCCTCGCCAACATCTGTTGTTGCTTGTATTCTTGATAATCGCCATTCTAATTGGGGTGAGATGGAATCTTAGGGTGGTTTTGATTTGCATTTCTCTTATTACTAGAGATGTTGAACATTTTTCCATATGTTTGTTGATTGCTTGTAGATCTTCTTCTGTGAAGTGTCTATTCATTTCCTTAGCCCATTTGTCGATTGGATTACTTGCATTCTTGGTGTAGAGTTTTTTGAGTTCTTTATAGATTCTGGAGATTAGTGCTCTATCTGAAGTATGATTGGCAAAGATTTTCTCCCACTCTGTAGGCTCTTTCTTCACATTGCTGATAGTTTCCTTTGCTGAAAGAAAGCTTTTTAGTTTGAATCTATCCCAGTTATTAATTCTTGCTTTTATTTCTTGTGCTATGGGAGTCCTGTTGAGGAAGTCTGGTCCTAAGCCAACATGTTGAAGCTCTGGACCTACTTTTTCTTCTATAAGATGCAAGGTCTCTGGTCTGATTCTGAGATCCTTAATCCCTTTTGAGTTTAGTTTCGTGCATGGTGAAAGATATGGGTTTAGTTTCATTCTGTTGCATATGGATTTCCAATTTCCCAGCACCATTTGTTGAAGAGGCTATCTTTTCTCCATTGCATATTTTTGGACCCTTTGTCTAGTATAAGAAAATTGTATTTATTGGGGTTTCTATTCATGTCCTCTATTCTGTACCATTGATCTACCTGTCTATTTTGGTACCAATACCATGCCGTTTTGGTTACTATTGCTTTGTAGTGGAGTTGAAGATCTGGTATTGCGATACCCCCTGCTTCACTCTTTCTGCCAAGGATTGCTTTAGCTATTCTGGGTTTTTTATTCTTCCAGATGAATTTCATAATTTCTTGCTCTATTTCTGTAAGGTAAGTCATTGGGATTTTAATTGGAATTGCATTGAATCTGTATAGCACTTTTGGTAGTATGGCCATTTTGACAATATTAATTCTTCCTATCCAAGAACATGGGAGATCTTTCCATCTTCTAAGGTTTTCTTGAATTTCTTTCTTTAGTGTTCTGTAGTTCTCATTGTAGAGGTTTTTCACCTCTTTTGTGAGATTGATTCCCAAGTATTTTATTTTTTCGAAGCTATTGTGAATGGGGTAGTTTTCCTAATTTCCCTTTCTGAAGATTCATCGTTTGTGTATAAAAATGCCTTAGATTTATGTGCATTGATCTTATATCCTGCTACTTTACTGAATTCACTAATGAGATCTAAAAGTTTTCTGATGGAATTTCCTGCTTCCTCTAAGTATACCATCATATCATCAACAAATAGGGATAGTTTGAGTTCTTTTCTTATTTGTATCCCTTTAATTTCTTTGGTCTGTCTAATTGCTCTGACTAGAGTTTCAAGGACGATATTGAAAAGAAGTGGTAAAAGAGGGCATCCCTGCCTTGTTCCAGTTTTTAGAGGGAATGCTTTCAGTTTTTCACCATTTAGAATGATATTAGCCATGGACTTAGCATAGATGGCCTTTACAATGTTAAGGAATGTTCCCACTATCC
This sequence comes from Sciurus carolinensis, assembly GCF_902686445.1. Taxonomy (NCBI): domain Eukaryota; kingdom Metazoa; phylum Chordata; class Mammalia; order Rodentia; family Sciuridae; genus Sciurus; species Sciurus carolinensis. The sequence continues at coordinate 11,727 of NW_025920246.1, read as the reverse complement.
CTATTTTTTCTAGTGTTTTGAGCATGAAGGGGTGCTGTATTTTATCAAATGCTTTTTCTGCATCTATTGAAATAATCATGTGATTCTTGACTTTAAGTCTATTGATATGGTGAATGACATTTATTGATTTCCTGATGTTGAACCAACCTTGCATCCCTGGGATGAAACCCACTTGATCATGGTGCACTATCTTTTTAATATGTTTTTGTATGTGATTTGCTAAAATTTTGTTGAGAATTTTTACATTGATGTTCATTAAGGATATTGGTCTGAAATTTTCTTCCCTCGATGTGTCTCTGTCTGGTTTAGGTATCAGGGTGATATTGGCTTCATAGAATGAGTTTGGGAGGGTTCCCTCCTCTTCTATTTTATGGAATACTTTGAGAAGTATTGGAATGAGCTCTTCTTTAAAGGTTTTGTTGAACTCGGCTGAGAACCCATCTGGTCCTGGACTTTTCTTTGTTGGTAGGCTTTTGATAACTTCTTCTATTTCATTACTTGAAATTGGTCTATTTAAATTGTGTATGTCCTCCTCGTTCAGTTTCGGCAATTCATATGTCTCTAGAAACCTGTTGATGTCTTCGAAATTTTCTATTTTGTTGGAGTATAGATTTTCAAAATAGCTTCTAATTATGTTTTCTATTTCAGTCGTGTCTTTTGTGATATTTCCTTGTTCATTCCGAATTTTAGTGATTTGGGTTTTCTCTCATCTTCTCTTTGTTAGTGTGGCTAAAGGTTTATCAATTTTGTTTATTTTTTTGAAGAACCAACTATTTATTTTGTCAATTTTTTGTATTGTTTCTTTTGTTTCAATTTCGTTGATTTCAGCTCTGAGTTTAACTATTTCCTGTCTTCTACTACTTTTGGTGTTGGTCTGTTCTTCTTTTTCTAGGGCTTTGAGCAGTAGTGTTAGGTCGTTTATTTGTTGAGTTTTACTTCTTTTATTAAATGCGCTCGATGAGATAATTTTTCCTCTAAGTACTCCTTTCATAGTGTCCCAGAGATTTTGATATGTTTCATTGTTCTCATTTACCTCTAAGAATTTTTTAATTTCCTTCCTAATATCTTCTGTTATCCATTCATCATATAATAGCATATTGTTTAATCTCCAGGTGTTGGGGTAGTTTCTGTTTTTTACTCTTTCTCTATGGAGTTTTTAATTTGGTTTATTGTTTCCTTCATTTCAAGGATTTATGTTTGGTTTTTTTATCAGTATCTCTAACTCTTCATTGAAATGATCCCTTGCTTCTCGCATTTGCTCTTTTAACTGTTGATTGGTGCGATCATTCAAAGCCTGCATTTGCTCTTTCATCTCATTGTTTGCTTCCCTGATCATTTTGATTATGTACGTTCTGAACTCCCTCTTCTGCCATGATGCCATTGGATTTTTTTGATGTAGCATCTAGGTTTGTTTGGGACATTCTCTTCCCTTGTTTTCTCATATTGCTCAGGTATGTACCCCTCTAGTAGTGAAACTCTGAGATATTGCAGATTTCCTTTATTGATTTATAATATCCCTATAGATTTCCAATAACTCACCTCCTAGCCTTCAGTAGACTGAAGTCTTGGAGGAACTTATAATGTGGTACTCTACATGGAAGCTGCCCCTCCAGGGGTGGTGTCCTTTGGGGTTGTATATTCCCTGCTAGTGGGCAGAGGCACCTCCACTTGTTAATGGTCAGCCAAAGGGGGACTAGACTGTGAGCTGGGGCACAGCTGATCTGGGCCTGGGTCTCTAGTTCTACTGCTCTGGTGGGAAAGCCTCGCCCTGCTGGGAAGACTGACCTTGTGGGGAAGTTTCGCTGGGCAGCTCTCCTCTGAGAAGTTCCCTTTGGTCCAGAAATGCCACATGGGCTGGGCAGCCCTCCTCTGTGACATTCCTGGGGTCCAATGTTACCTTCTGGGCCAGGGAGCCTTACCCTGCTAGTGAGTCTCTCACTGGGCAGCCCTCCTCTGCGATGTTCTCTGGGGTCCAGACCTACTGCCTGGGCCAGGGAGCCTTGCTCTCTGCAGAAGTCTCTCACAGGTGGCCCTCCTATACAACGCTCCCAGCTGTCCAGGTTCACCGCTCCAGTGGGGGAGTCTCGCTGGGCAACTCTACTCCAGGAAGTTCCCTGCATTCTGGGACTACCATCCTGGCCAGGGAGCCTCACCCAGTGGGAGAGACTCACCCAGCAGCTCTGAGTTGGTCCTGAGTCTCTCAATATCTCCTTGTCTTGAATTCTGAGTCCTGGAGTGACATGAAATACAATCACCCTCTAGTCCACCATCTTGAAAATCCCTATTGTACTACTCCTAACAAACATTGACCACTAGGCCTCAACCCAGGGATGCAAGGTTGATTCAACATGTGGAAATCAATAAAAATAATAACACACCACATCAATAGACTCAAAGACAAGAATTGCATGATCATCTCAATAGACATAGAAAATCATTTGACAAAATTAAGCATCCATTCATACTGAAAACACTAGAAAAAAACAGGGATAGTAAGAACATATCTCAATATTGTCAAAGCTATATAAGCTAAAACCAAGGTCAACACCATTCTAAATGGAGAAAAAATTGAAGACTTTCCCTCAACAAATTGGAACAAGACAGAGATGCCCTCTTTCACCAAACCTATTCAACACAGTCCTCAAAACCCTAACCAGAGCAATTAGACAAAAGAAAGAAACTAAAGGGATACGAATAGGGAAAGAAGAGCTCAAACTATCCCTATTTGCAGACAACATGATTCTATATTTAGAAGATCCAAAAAAACCCTACTAGAAAGCTTCTCAAACTCCATTAAAAATTCCAGTAAAGTAGCAGCATATAAAATTAACACCAATAAATCAATAGCATTTCTATACACCATGGATATATAAACTGAAAGAGAAATCAGGAAAACTATCCCCTTTATAATAGCCTCAAAATAAAAAAAAAAGTGGAAATCAACCTAACACAAGAGGTCAAAGACCTCTACAATGAAAACTACTGAACACTAAAGAAAGAAATTGAGGAAGACCTCAGAAAATGGAAAGATTTCCCATGTTCTTGGATAGGCAGAATTAATATTCTCAAAATGGCCATATTACCAAAAGCACTATATGAATTTAATACAATTTCTATTAAGATTCCAATGACAGAGCTGACGCCAGGGCTCAGTGACAGAGCACTTATCTAGTATATGTGAGGCACTGGGTTTGATCCTTAGTGCCACATAAAAATAAACAAGAAAACTGTGAAGGCATTCTGTTCATCTATGACTACACAAAGAAAAAAAAAACCCAATGATGGTCTTCACAGAAATAGAAAAAGTAATTGTGAAATTCATTTGAAAAAATAAGAGAACCAAAGTAGCCAATGCAACTCTTAGTGGAAAACGTGATGCAAGAGGCATCACAATACCAGATCTTAAATTATACTACAGAACTATAGTAACAAAAACAGCATGGGATTGATACCAAAGCAGATATGAAGGCCAATGAAACAAAATCAAAGACACAGAGACAAGCACATATAAATATAGTTATCTCATACTAGACAAAGGCACCATAAATATACACTGGAGAAAAGATAGCCTCTTTAACAAGTGGTACTGGGAAAACTGGAAATCCATATGTAGCAGAATGAAGTTGAACACCTATCTCTTTCCCTGAACTAAACTTAACTCAGAGTAGATCAAGAACTTAGGCATTAGATCAGAGACACTGTGCCTACTAGAAGAAATTGTAGGCCCAATTCTCTATCATGTCAGCTTTGGAACTGACTTTCTCAACAGGACTCCTAAAGCAAAAGAAGAAAATCAAGAATCCATAAATGGGATGGTATAAAACTAAAAGGCTTATTCACAGAAAAGGAAGTAATAAAGAACATGAAGAGAGAGCCTACAGACTTGGAGAAAATCTGCCACCTACATTTAAGATAGAGCATTAATCTCCAGGATATATAAAGAACTCAAAAAACTTAACACCAAAAAGACGAATAACCCAATCAATAAATGTGCTATGGAACTGAACAGACACTTCACAAAAGAAGAAATACTACTGATCAACAAATATAAGAAAAAGTGTTCAACATATTTAGCAATTAGAGAAATGCAAATCAAAACTAACATTTCATCTCACTCTAGTCGGAATGGCAATTACAAGCATACAAACAACAGTGTTGGTGAGGATGTGGGGAAAAAGGTATACTCATACATTGCTGGTGGGGGGCTGGGGAGATAGCTCAGTTTGTAGAGTGCTTGCCTCACAAGCACGAGGCCCTGGGTTCAATTCCCAGCACCACCTGGGTTCAATTCCAAATACATTGCTGGTTGGAATGCAAATTGCTGCAACCATTATGGAAAACATTATGGAGATGCCTCAGAAAACTTGAAATGGAATCATCATTTGATCCAGTGACTACTTCTTGGTTTACACCCAAAGGACTTAAAATGAGCATATTATAGTGATGCAGTCACATCAGTGTTTATAGCAGCTAAATTCACAATAGCTAAACTATGGAACCAACCTTGGTGCCCTTCAACAGATGAGTGGGTAAAAAAAAAGTGGTATGTACATATACGATGGAATATTACTCAACCTTGAAGAGTGAAATTACAGCATTTGCTGGTAAATGGATGGAGATGGAGAATATCATGCTAAACAAAATAAGCCAATACTCCAAAACCAAAAGCCAAATGTTTTCTCTGATATATGGATACTAATTCATAAGGGAGGGGTAGGGAAGAATAGAGTTACTTTAGATTAGGTAAAGGCGATTGAAGGGAGATGACAGGATATGGGAATAGAAAGCCTAGTAGAATGAATCACACATTATTATATATATATAACTACATGACTGGTGTGATTCTATATCATGTGTAACCAGAAGAATGAGAAATTATATTCCATTATATATGATGTATCAAAGTGCATTCTACTTTCCATGTATAACTAATTAAAACAAATTTAAAATTAAAAAAAAAATAAATTGTACATCCTAGTCTGGCTCCATTGGCTTTGCAGTTTTTGACCAGTTACTCAGGTCTCTGGGTCTCCTATGCAAACAGAAAGTGATGGTGTCTGCCTGATTTGGGCTTCTTATGAGATAATCATGACAGACACTTTGGAAAAGATAAAGCTTCACTAGAAGAGAAATCATTATTACCTTTCTTGTCATCTTGTTATCTGTTGTTTTGCAGTGATCAGTGCTGAGGATTCATCATCTCCATTGAAGTGAGCCTTCTTGACATTGCTGGCATCAGTCCCATGGAGGCCTTCCTCTTGTACCTCTATACAAGGTCAGCACAGCACAGTCATATTCCCAACAAAGTGGCCTTAATAATAGTAAGAAGTGGGGCCAGTTTACTATAATTATCATGCAAATATAATTCAATTCTGAAAATGTCCTCTTATTAACTGTATGTTTACAGAAAATTACTTTCAGCCTCTTTTTCCTCATCTGCAAAAAAATGATGATAATTCTTATAACTACTCTGAAGACTATTGGGTCCTAAATAAGACTGAATATAGACGTATATTTATGAGATACAAATGCACTGAGTTACTATTTCTGACTCCCGCAGAACCACAGAGCTCACCAGCACTACAATTAAATTCAAAAGGAAAAAAAGGTTTTGCCCCACAAATACTTACTGCAATGTTAAACACTAAAGAGAACTCAGGCAGGTATGAGGCCAAGTCTTGCAGTGACTTTAAGGATTAGTCATACTTGCTAAAATAAATGCAACAACCACTTCAACTAATACCTTCTACCTTCCTGTGTAGTTTGAATAAGACACTTCAATCTTCTATTTAGGCTTCCATTTGGTGGCCTAAAAAATGGGGGAGAGGAAGCTGAATCCAGTGATTCCCATGGTCTGGTATTGTGGAGTCTCTGGGAAGACTCTCGCAGGGGGAAACCAGAGTCTGATGTCACTAGGTTGAGCCAGAGAATACAGGCAGGGGTTGGGTGGGTTTCAGGCAAATTAAATGAGACCATTCATGTAAACACTAACCGGGCCTGGCATGTTCAGTGAGAGGTAAAGTAAGATCATATTTTCAAAGTGATCCAAGACCAAGAGTGCAAGGAACAATGGGGATATGTGTCCTCTGTTAAACTGTCAAGTTAAAATAAGGAGACCTCTCTGATCCTGCAGTTCTCCCCAACCCCCAAGGTCTTCCACAGTTGGGACACTCACCCCTCTGGCCAGAGTAGGCCCCAGGAAACTTTCAGTAAGTGCCAGTTCTTACTGACTGGCTGTAGGTTCTCAGACACCTGGCTCACAGCAGCACTATCTCTCTGGTGACGAGGGACCTCTTCCCTACCCTATGCTGGTGTCCACCAGCTGCAGGCTAATGAAAATGTTCTGACCAATGTCAGTAGTTTTGCCTGATGTCACCATTGGTGGAAACTGAATTAAAGTTATATGGGTCAAAAGAAAAAGTTAAATTGAAACAGAAAAGTTCAAGTCTTAAAAGATGCCTTAGAAAGTGGAAAGTCTGGGAAATCCTTGTAGGGGTTTATAGGGGGAGGGGTTGCAGAGTGTTGGCAAGCAGTTTGGGCTAACTGCTTCTTTGTACAGATTTTTCTGGTTTGTGCCACCTTATGTGGCAACACACCTGCCATTATTACCACATACACACACCAAGAGGTCTCCCCAAACTCTTTGATTTGATTTCTGGTCTCCCAGTATGGTCCTATTCAAGCATAGAGCAAAATAAAGTGTTGCCTGTGTTTGTAAAGTGTCTAATGAAAATAACTGTAGCTGTTGATATACCATATTGGTTGCTGGGAGATTTATAATTTGGGGGTCTTTTTTCGGTGGGGGATTGGGTTTTTTATTTTGGTTTGGTTTGGTTGGTTGGTTAGCAGATGGAGAGGGGTTTTTACTTAAAAATGGCACCTTACTATCTCAAGGTACAGTGTTGGGAGTGTGTATCTGCTGCTGCTGTTTTCCTTGTATTCAGAGATGGGAATATGACCTTTCTCTGAGACACCCTCACAAATCTGAGTTCCCCATTCACCTCGTAGTGTGAAACCAGATCCTCTAGATAGTGTTCATTTTGGATCAGAACAACAGCTGCAGGGAGTATTGGTGCCTAAGATCAACGTGAGACTGGTACAACACCACCACCTAGTGGCAGCTAGGCAAAACCACCAATATGAACATATGCTCTCTGTTTGGGAATGGAAATTGAACTTCTTTCAGTTTCTGGTCTTTTGAATGATGTTTAAGTTGATTGGTGACTGATTCTATAACAGTTGGGTAGGAGGCCATGATCAAAATGGAAATAGCAGAACCTCCTGCTAATCTTGTATGGCAATTTTATGCAGCAAACAAATAATATGCGACCATATTTTGTATCCTAAATTTGAAGAGACCTCATGCTACCAAACTGAGAAAAAATAAAATTAGAACCAATGACAAACATCTCTTTTGGGGACTTCCAGTTTCCACTTTTATTTTATATTTATCTTTGAAGAAATGCAAATATAGGATTAGGTACATAGTTCAGAGAGACACTAGTTATTTCATCTTTCCCACACCATTCCATATTTTATTTCAAAATAAAATGGAACTTCATGGGGTACCTTGAGGCTGACAAAAGTAAGATAGCTCCTAAAGAGATAGTTGCTTTTAGTTTTATTTAAAGACTTATTTTCCTTTGAATAATGATATAGCACTTCCACTGGGAATTAACTCTTCCAAACAACATAGAGTTTTTGGTTTAGTCTGGGTAGGATGTGCCATTTTAACCATTTGTAAGAATACAACACTGTGACCTTAGTTACATTCACAATGTTGTACAAGCATTACCAGCATCTATTTTTAAAACTTTCATCACCCCAAACAGAAACTCTATACTCATTGGTACAGTTTGGATCTCAAAAGAGCCCCAAAGGAAATGTGTTGAAGGCTTGGTCCCCAGTCCATGGTGCTTCTGTGAGTTGGTAGGACCTTCAGGAGGTGGGGTTTAGTAGAAGGAAGTTAAGTTATTGGGTCCTGCCCTTGAAGGAACTATTAAGATCCAGTTCTCTCCCCCTTTGCATCTCTCTGTTTCCCATGCCATTAGGTAAACTGGTCTCCAGAATCTTGGTCTCCCTGGATGAGAAAAACTTCCTTCTAGAAATCATAATCAACCCTAAGGGTTTCATTTTCTATGTCTCTGGAATGTCTCTTTGGAGCTTCCTCTTTGCATATGCAAGTTTCAAATTTCTACTTTCAATGAGAACAATGGGAGTTTATTGATAGAAAAATGTTTTATTTTCCCTTTAACCATTTCCCTTCTTGATCTGGTCTTCAGTCTTCACTGTATGTTAGTGGACATTCTATAAATTCAGAGGTATTAAAATATTTTGGTTCAGAAAGCATGGTAGTGCACAACTGCAGTCTCAGCAACTTGAGAGGCAGAGATGGGAGGATCACAAGCTTGAGGCCAGCCTCAGCTCATCAACTTAGTGAGACTTACAGCAATGTAGCAAGACCCTGTCTCAAAAATAAAACAGGAAAAGGGCTAGGGATATAGCTCAGTGGTGGAATGCCCTGGGTTCAATCCCCAGTACTACAAATGTATGTTATGTGTATGTATACACATACATACATATACATTGTTAAGTTTCTGATATTAGGTGTCCCCCAAAAGCTAATTGTGAGACAGTGCAAGAAAGTTTAGTGAAATGGTTGGATTATGAGAGCCCTAACCTAATCACTGTGTAGGTAATCAGGTAGGGTGAGGCTGGAGGAGATATGTCATCGGGGGCATCTTTGGGGTATGTATTTTATGAGTTGAGCTTAGTTGCACACTCTCTGCTTCCTGATAATGTCCTGAGCTGCTTTCCTCCAACACATCCTTCTGCCATGATGTTCTGCCTTGCCTCAGGACCTGAGGAATTGAGTCAGACTGAGACTTCTGAAACCATGATCCCCAAGATAAACTTTCCTCCTCTATATTGCTCTTGTCAGATCCTTTGGTCACAGCAGTGAAAAAGCAGACTAAAACATAAATTTGTACTGAAAAGTGGGGTCATTGCCATGACTAACTTGATCATATGATTTGGAAGATTTTGGAGCTTTTTTAAATATGTGAGATGAACTTTGAGACATTTCAAGATACAATCTGGAGTTTAATGGGCAACTCTGGTGGGAGATCAGAAGACAAGAATGCTGATAGGGGGGCGGGCCAAGATGGCGGACTAGAGGGCGGCTGCATTTCATGTTGCTCCAGGACGCAAGATTCAAAAGAGGAGATAGTGAGAGACTTGGGACCAACTCAAAGCTGCCGGGTGAGTCTCTCCTGTTGGGAAGGTGTCCCGGATGGGGCGGTAGCCCCGGAACGCAGGGAATTTGTGAAGTGGAGTTGCTCGGCGAGACGCCCCTCCCCCCACTGGAGCGGTAAACACGGACAACTGGGATCATCGTAGAGGAGGCGACTCAGCATAGCGCTTGGACTCGAGCAGCTGCTGGGGCTCCGGGCGGCTGCCTCGGGAGGAGCTGCGTGGCGAGCTGTTTGGACCCAGAACAACCGCTTCTGAACACCGGGGGGTTGCCCGGAGGAAGAGGAGGAACGCGGCGGGACGCTTGGTCTAGGAGTGACTGCATCAGAGCCACGGGCGGTTGCCAGAGGAGGAGCTGCGTGGTGAGCTGTTTGAACTCAGAGTGGGTGTTCCTGAGCGCCGGGGGACTGCCCGGAGGAAGAGGAGGAGCGCGGCGGGATGCTTGGTCTGGGAGTGACTGCATCAGAACCACAGGCGGTTGCCAGAGGAGGAGCTGCGTGGTGAACTGTTTGAACTCGGAGCAGCTGCTCCAGAACACTGGTGGCCTGCCTGGAGGAGGAGAGCAGTGGGACGCTTAGTCTGGGAGTGACTGCATCAGAACCACAGGCAGTTGCCAGAGGAGGAGGCGAGTGGTGAGTTGATTGGACTAAAAGCGACCGCTCCTGAACACCGGTGGCCTGCCTGAAGGAGGAGCGTGGTGAGTCACCTGGTCTCGGAGCCACCGCTCCTGAACACCCGGGGGGCTACCCCAAGGAGGAGGAGGAGGAACAGGCGGGTCACTTGGACTTGGAGTGACTGCCTAGGGCTACAGGTGGTTGGCGGGAGGAGAAGACCTGAAGTGAGTTGCTTGGACTCCTAGTGACTGCGTCGGAAACCGGGCGGCTGTCCGGAGGAGGAGGTGTGTGGCGGGTCTCTGGGTCTCGGAGCTATTGTACGGGGCTCCAGGTGGTGGCTCAGGGGAGGGGCTGCATAGCCAGGCGATTGGTGCAGAGCAGGGTCCCAGGAGCTAGGTGGCTTCTTGCTGGAAGAGCCGCACAGAGACACGCCTAGGGGCGGAGCGAAGTTTCCAGGGCGGCGGGCAGATTCTCTGGGAGAGGCAGCCTAAGGAGACTCGCCTGTGAAGGGTGAGGCTCCCAGGCCCAGGACGTAGGTCCGGGCCCCTGGGATCGTTGCAGAGGAAGATAGCCCAGCCCAGGTGGTAGTTGTAGATTGAGGGGAACCTCTAGGAGGGCAACTGACCAGCGAGACGTCCCCACCGAGTGACTCTTCCCGGCCGGGGGAGGTTTTCCCACAGGGACGGTAAAGCCAGAGACATAGGCACAAACAGGCCTTGCCTCAGCCCACAGTCTAGTTCCCCATTGGATGACCATTGGTCAACAAGTGGAGGCACCTCTGCCCACTAGCAGGGAATATACGCCACCTGAGGGTTACCACACCTAGAGAGGCAGCTTCTTCGTGGAGCTCTGCATTATCAACCTCCTCCAAGACTTCAGGCTACTGAAGGATAAGAGGGGATATACTAGCAATCTTCAGGGACATTATAAGTTGATAGAGGAAATCTGCAATATCTTAATGACCCACTGATTCCTGAACAATATGAGAAAACTGTCGTGTCCCTCGCCCGCAAGAAAGCACGACACAGGAATCTTCCTTCAGCAATTTAATAAGGACCTTATTATTATGAAACCATGGTTTTTCTTCTTCTCTCTCTTGAGCCGAATTCATACACTTTTATACTCTTGCAATAGCCAATCTACTCCTGCCACTTGGCCTATGTTCATAGGTGCTCCAACTTGCAACAGTTGGCTTAACCAAATATGGGCTTGTTTACCTAGAAAGCACTTCAGGAAACCAGCGCCATCTTATCATGGTGGCGAGGCAGCTCGCCACAGCTCCCCCTTCTTTATTTTATGAACACAGGAAGGTAGAGGCCCTATCCTACTGTGCAAAAATGGCAGATAGTGAACATCAGTCCCAGAGTGGCGCCTTCTCCGGGCTTTGGGGCACAGGGTTTTTATAGGGTGAAGGGGCAGGTTTCACGCGCGCGGTAAGCAACAGGTTTCTTATTGGCTATTTTGAATCCAGCACATAGGTCACCTAAAGGGTAAGGTTATTTTTCAAATTTTTGCAAATTTTTGCTTGACATCTTCATGGTTCCTGCTTATCAGTATAACGGCCTCTGGGCAGGGCGTGCTGTTGAGAGCAGGGTGGTATCTGTGCTGCTAACTGTCTCAAAGACAAACAGGACTGCTGGGCCCCTGTGCTTACCAAGGTTGTTAAGAGATATTTGTCCGAGGAATGTGGTTGCCTGGAGACCTTATCCGTCAAGGACGTGAGAGGGGCCTTTCATTCCCCCCTTTTTCTTTATCATGGATAGAATTCTATATCCATTTGTCCATCCTGCCTCGGTTATGGAGAGTATTCATCAGTTTGCTTAATCATTTGGTACTGTTGAGTAAGGACCATATTCTGGAT
>NW_025920245.1:338549-434233 GCF_902686445.1 Sciurus carolinensis | reverse complement strand
TAAAGTCAAACTTGAGATTTCCACAGGTTTCAAATAATATTAATTTCTTTAGGAAAAACCTACATAATTGAAAAATAAATCCAAGGTACTTCTATGTAGCCATTACCTAACTTCACCAGTATAATCCTAGATATAATACCTATGAAGAACAACAAAAGAACAAGATAGTATCTTCATTGATCAATTTCTATGTCAAAGTACATGATCACATGACTACAGATTTGTGGGTCTTCAATGGGCATACCAGCATAATGGAACAAAGTGGCACAGGACATTTTTTCACCACATGGCAGCCAAGAATCAGATATTGGAAGAATCCAGGGACAAACTAAAATCAAACTCCATTCTACCAGTGACCTACTTTATCAACCCATGTGTAACTGCTTACTTAAAACTCTCTTTTCATTCTACTTATTATTTCAACAAAAGGATTATACCAGTGCTAATGTTAGAGCTTCCATATTCCAGTGTCCTCATAATTGAATGATGCTACATTGCCTGATTGAGTTTTTCAGGGAACATTCTGAGACCCACACCATAACAGTCAGCTATCTTGTAGAACATTATTCCATTTCTTTAATATTTTTGTTGTTTTTCTTAAAATCATATACTAATTAGTTAATGCCAACATTTTGTCTTGTGTTAATAAGAGGACAGGAAAACATTTTATTCATCAACACACTTCTACTGACTTGAAACATCAGAAAATTTGGAATTTTATAACATATTCTACAGCAAAGTGCTTACAAAAGAAGGCATTTGGAAGAACTTGCTAAATTATTCAAAAGCATCCAAATACTTTCCCAGATTTATATCATTTTAGCCATTAAAATAATATAGTGATTTTGTATCACTGCTACATAATAAGTTGAAACTCAAAATTAAAAAAAACTATGAAATTACAAATGAGTTCAGAGTTTCCTACATGAACATCAAAAGTCTCATCATGAGATAAATGTTTTCCTAAAGAAAGAGCAAATCCATCCCAATGTGAAAATAGAAGGCAAAATGGGTAACTGAATCAGACCCATTCTTTTGTATACCCAAAATAAGCTGCCTTGATAAATAATAATCACACATCAATAAAGCTCTTAAAATGAATGTAGGAGTGAAGAAGGATGATGGAAACCAGTAGAGATGTTATTGTAACAAAATGAATCATACTATGTTCAAATACATACTATTTTTTTAAAATATTGCATTTGTTGAAAATAATGAGCTTGGTAAATCTGTGCTTTTGCAAATTCAATGAATCAAAAACATGATATTAAAATTTGAAATCCACCCTCTAATTCAGAGGAAATTTTTAAATATTGATTGTGTGGTTAAGTAACTCAGAGAATTGACTTTAATCCTGTGATAAGTTACAAATTTATTAGCATATTTTATTCTCTTCCTCTCTGAGTATATCGTAATTTTGTATTTATTTTAGCATTTTATAGATTCAAAATAATTTGTCTTTTCTTCTCTAATCACAATTTCTACATCTGCATCATATTTTATATATAAATGTGTTTTAATTTATACCTGAGATTAGTAATTAAGAGCTAAACATGTTATTCCTTTTCTTCTGCTTTTTGTAGTTATTTTTACTTTTTAAAAATTCTTTGCATATTAACTTTCTTTTCTTTAATCACAATTTCTGTTTCTCCCATCAATTTTGTATATAAATGGATTCACTGCTCATCTCACTTTTTTTACCCTACTTGTATAAGATATTTTCTGTAATTTCTTTATTTGCTGGATTTCATGGTAAAGCTGGATGCATTTTCAAATGAGGTTAATTAACATTAATTATTAAAATTTGTGTCACCTCTTAAAATCTTATGATTATATATGTCTTTTTAGTAGAAAAGTACAATAGTGGCATGATCTGTTGTTCAGTGGTAGAATGCTTGCCTACTAGGAGTAATGCTCAGGGTCTTATCCTCACCATCACACAAATATAAACACATTAAACAAAGTTATTGTGTCTATCAACAACTAAAACATATGCACTGGGAAATATGTACCATGTCAAATCAAGTATACAGAGATATATTCTTCCAAATTTCTGACCAGAAACAATTTTATGTTGAAAAATAAAAAATGCACTGCACCCAACACAGAGATAATTCATCAAAAGATCTAGTGTGATTTTTCAAGAGAGGACATACCTATGGGCCAAAAACAGAGAAAGACCATGCATACATATCATGGAATAGAGATATGGGTATAGCACCTGTTAAGACAGATGAATATGGAAAAGCAGTTGACAGCAATACTCAAATTCTAGGATTTAAGAAAATTGAACACAAAATATTATTCCTAGAAAATTGTATTATGCAATTGTATTCATCAATTCCCACCCCGGTCCACACCAATTTTTATTCTAGGATGGTTCTTGTCAGGGTTTTTCTGTCATAGCAGTGAAAGTTTGGCTTATGTTATATCTTAACATTTTCCTTTATTTTTGAATTGGCTATATCATATTTAACATATTTAACTCAGAAGCCATAATTATTATTTTGTTGCATCCTTTTTGTTTCTATTTAAAAATGTTTTCAACAATGGTCACAGTGGCACATGCCCCCTATCTTTCCTGCTGCTTGGGAGACTGAGGCAAGAGGAACAAAATTTCAAGCCAATCTCAGAAACTGAGAAAGGTTACAAGCATCTTAGTGAAATACTATCTTTAAATAAACTATGTTAAATACTGGGGATGTGGCTCAGTGGTGAAACACATCTGGATTCGATTTCCCATAAAAACCTCCACATATTTTAAATTTTATATTTAGTACTTTTCTTCACCTTACTATAACTATATTTATTTCCAGATATTGGAATTTGTGTTTTCTTCTATTTCTTTCAGATTCTAATTGGGTTATTTATTCTGATACAAACTTGTTTAACATCTCAATTTTACAGAACTCCAAAACCTCAAAATTATGTTATTTATATTGATCTATCATCCTGACATGAAGTTATCTATTGTTTCATCTGTTTCCCTGAGTTCTATAGCATGAAATATTCTTTTTGGAATGCCATTTTATTATTTTTGTTAATGTTTATTTTCAAGTGATATCGAGTTTATTTAATTCTGCTTTTTTTTCTTTTTTTATTATTATTGTATACAAATGGGATACATGTTGTTTCTCCATTTGTACATGGAGTCAAGGCATATCATTTGTGTAATCATACATTTACATAGGGCAATGATGTTTGATTCATTATTTTTCCCTTCCCCCCCACCCCTCCCACTCCTCTTTTCCCTCTATACAGTCCTTCTTTCCTTCATTCTTACCACACTCCTTATCCCTAACCCTAAACCTAACCATAACCCTAATGCCAACCCCTCCCACCCCCCATTATATGTCCTCATCTGCTTATCAGCGAGATCATTCGTCCTTTAGTTTTTTGAGATTGGCTTATCTCACTTAGCATGATATTCTCCAATTTCATCCATTTGTCTCCAAATGCCATAATTTTGTCATTCTTCATTGTGGAGTAATATTCCATTGTATATATATGCCACAGTTTCTTTATCCATTCACGTACTGAAGGGCATCTAGGTTGGTTCCACAATCTGGCTATGGTGAATTGAGCACCAATGAACAGCAATGATGTGGCAGTATCTCTGTAATATGCTGATTTTAAGTCCTTTGGGTATAGGCCAAGGAGTAGGATAGATGGGTCAAATGGTGGTTCCATTCCAAGCTTTCTGAGGAATCTCCATACTGCTTTCCAGAGTGGCTACACGAATTTACAACCCCACCAGCAATGTATGAGTGTTCCTTTTCACCACATCCTCACCAACACCTATTGTTGCTTGTGTTCTTGATAATCGCCATTCTAGTTGGGGTGAGATGAAATATTAGGGTAGTTTTGATTTGCATTTCCCTTATTACTAGAGATGTTGAACATTTTTTCATATATCTGTTGATTGTTTGTACATCTTCTTCTGTGAAGTGTCTTTTCATTTCCTTAGCCCATTTGTTGATTGGATTATTTGTATTCTTCATGTAGAGTTTTTTGAGTTCTTTATAGATTCTGGAAATTAGTGCTCTATCTGAAGTATGAGTGGCAAAGATTATCTCCCACTCTGAAGGCTCTCTCTTCACATTGCTGATAGTTTCCTTTGCTGAGAGAAAGCTTTTTAGTTTGAATCTATCCCAGATGTTGATTCTTGCTTTTATTTCTTGTGCTATGGGAGTCCTGCTGAAGAAGTCTGATCCTAAGCCAACAAGTTGAAGATTTGGACCTAATTTTTCTTCTATAAGATGCAGGGTTTCTGGTCTGATTCCAAGGTCCTTGATCCATTTTGAGTTGAGTTTTGTGTAGGGAGAAAGATAGGGGTTTAATTTCATTCTGTTGCATATGGATTTCCAGTTTTCCCAGCACCATTTGTAGAAGAGGCTATCTTTTCTCCATTGCATATTTTTGGACCCTTTGTCTAGTATGAGAAAATTGTATTTATTTGGGTTTGTGTCCATGTCCTCTTTTCTGTACCATTGATCTATCTATTTTGGTAGCAATACCATGCCATTTTTGTTACTATTGCTTTGTAGTAGAGTTGAAGATCTGGTATTGTGATACCCCCTGCTTATCTCTTGCTACTGAGGATTGCTTTAGTTATTTTAGGCTTTTTATTCTTCCAGATGAATTTCAAAATTGCTTGCTCTATTTCTGCAAGGCACATCATTGGGGTTTTAATTGGAATTGCATTGAATCTATATAGCACTTTAAGTAATATGGCCATTTTCACAATATTAATTCTGCCTATCCAGGAACATGGGAGATATTTCCATCTTCTAAGGTTTTCTTTAATTTCTTTCGTTAGTGTTCTGTAGTTCTCATTTTAGAGGTCTTCCACCTCTTTTGTGAGATTGATTCCCAAGTATATTTTTGATGCTATTGTGAATGGGGTAGTTTTCCTAATTTCTCTTTCTGAAGATTCATCACTTATGTATAAAATGCATTGGATTTATGAGCATTGATCTTGTAACCTGCTACTTTAATGAATTCACTTATGAGTTCTAAAAGTTTTCTGGTGGAATTTCCAGGTTCCTCTCAATATATAATCATGTCATCAGCCAACAGGGATAGTTTGAGTTCTTCTTCAATTCATATCCCTTTAATTTCTTTGGTTTGTCTAATTGCTCTGGCTAGAGTCTCAAGGATGGTGTTGAATAGAAGTGATGAAAGAGGGCATCCCTGCCTTCTTCCAGTTTTTAGGGGGAATGCTTTCAGTTTTTCACCATTTAGAATGATATTGGCCATGGGCTTAGCGTAGATGGCCTTTATAATGTTAAGGAATGTTCTCACTACCCCAATTTTTTCTAGTGTTTTGAGCATGAAGGGATGCTGTATTTTATCGAATGCTTTTTCTGCATCTATTGAAATAATCATGTGATTCTTAATATTAAGTCTGTTGATATGGTGAATGACTTTGATTTCCAAATGTTGAACCAACCTTGCATCCGTGGGATAAAACCCACTTGATCGTGGTGCACTATCTTTTTAATATATGTTTGTATGCAACTTGCTAAAATTTTGTTGAGAATTTTTGTGTCGATGTTCATTAAGTATATTGGTCTGAAATTTCCTTTCCTCGATGTGTCTCTGTCTGGTTTAGGTATCAGGGTGATATTGGCTTCATAGAACGAGTTTGGCAGGGTTCCCTCCTATTCTATTTCATGGAATAGTTTGAGGATTATTGGAATGAGCTCTTCTTTAAAGGTTTTGTAGAACTCGGCTGAGAACCCATCTGGTCCCGGACTTTTCTTTGTTGGTAGGCTTTTGATGACCTCTTCTATTTCATTGCTTGAAATTGATTTATTTATGTTGTGTATGTCCTCCTCGTTCAGTTTAGGTAGTTCATATGTCTCTAGAAATTTGTTGATGTCTTTTAGGTTTTCTGTTTTGTTGGAGTATAGATTTTTGAAATAGCTTCTAATTATGTTTTGTATTTCACTCGTGTCTGTTGTGATGTTTCCTTGTTCATTCCGAATTTTAGTAATTTGAGTTTTCTCCCTCTTTCTCTTTGTTAGTGTGCCTAAGGGTTTATCAATTGTGTTTATTTTTTCAAAGAACCAACTATTAATTTGGCTAATTTTTCCAATTGTTTCTTTTGTTTCAATTTCATTGATTTTGGCTCTGATTTTAACTATTTCCTGTTTTCTACTTTTGGTATTGGTCTGCTCTTCTTTTTCTAGGGCTTTGAGCTCTAGTGTTCAGTCATTGATTTGTTGATTTATACTTCTTTTGTTGAATGCGCCCCATGAAATAAATCTTCCTCTAAGTACTGCTTTCATAGTGTCCCAGAGATTTTGATATGATGTGTCTTTGTTCTCGTTTACTTCTAAGAATTTTTTTTACTTTCCTCCTGATGTCTTCTGTTATACATTCATCATATAATAGTGTATTATTTAATCTCCAGGTATTGGAGAAGTTTCTGTTTTTTATTCTCTCATTTATTTCTAATTTCAATCCATTATGATCTGATAGAGTACAAGGTAGTATCTCTATCTTCTTGTATTTGCTAACAGTAGCTTTGTGGCATAAAATATGGTCTATTTTAGAGAAGGATCCATGTGCTGCTGAGAAGAAAGTGTATTCATTCTTTGTTGGATGGTATATTCTATATATGTCGGTTAAGTCTAAATTGTTGATTGTTTTATTGAGATCTATGGTTTCTTTAATCAATTTTTGTTTGGAAGATCTATCCAGTGGTGAGAGAGGTGTGTTAAAATTGCCTAGTATTATTGTGTTGTGGTCTATTTGATTGTGGTCTATTGAATTGAGAAGGATTTGTTTGACATACATGGATTAGCCAATTTTTTGGGCATAGATATTTATGATTGTTATGTCTTGCTGATTTATGCTTCCCTGAAGCAGCATGTATTGTCATTCTTTATCCCTTCTGACTAGTTTTGTCTTGAAGTCCACATTATCTGAAATGAGGATGGATACTCCAGCTGTTTTGCTGTGTCCGTGTGCATGGTATGTTTTTCCCCATCCTTTCACCTTTAGTCTATGGGTATGTCTTTCTATGAAATGAGTCCCTTGCAGGCAGCATATTGTTGAATTCTTCTTTTTAATTGAATCTGCCAGTCTATGTCTTTTGATTGATGAGTTCAGGCCATTAACATTCAGGGTTATTATTTTGATATGATTTGTATTCCCAGTCATTTGACTCATTTGTTTTTTGACATGATTTTGTTTCTCCTTTATTTGGCTATTCCTTTAGGCTAGTGCCTCCTGTTTCTGATTTGCATCATTGCTTTTCATCTCTTCCTCATGGAATATTTTGCTGAGAATGTTCTGTAATGCTGGCTTTCTTTTTGTAAATGCCTTTAGCTTTTGTTTATCATGGAAGGATCTTATTTAATTGTCAAATCTGAAAGTAAGTTTTGTTGGGTATAAGATTCTTGGTTGGCATTGGTTTTCTTACAGGGCTTGGTAAATGTTGTTGCAGGCCCTTCTAGCTTTTAGTATCTGGTTTGAAAAATCTGCTGATATTCTTATTGGTTTCCCTCTGAATGTAATTTGATTCTTTTCTCTCACGGCCTTTAAAATTCTGTCTTTATTTTGTATGTTAGGTATTTTTATAATAATGTGCCTTGGTGTGGGTCTGTTGTAATTTTGTATATTTGCAGTCCTATAAGCCTCTTGTACTTTTTTTTCCATTTCATTCTTCAGATTTGGGAAATTTTCTGATATTATTTCATTGAATAGATTGTTCATTCCTTCGGTTTGTTTCTCTAAGCCTTCCTCAATCCCAATAATTCTCAAATTTGGCCTTTTCATGATATCCCAAAATTCTTGTAGATTCTGTTCATGATTTCTTACCATCTTCTCTGTTTGGCCAACTTTGTTTTCAAGATTAAATATTTTGTCTTCAATGTCTGAGGTTCTGTCTTCCAGGTGTTCTATCCTATTGGTTATGCTTTCTATGGAGTTTTTAACCTGGTTTATTTTTTCCTTCATTTCAAGGATTTCAATTTGCTTTTTTTTTTTTCAGTATCTCTAACTCTTTTTTGAAATGATCTCTTGCTTCCCATATTTGGTCTTTTAACTGTTGATTGGTGCAATCATTTAATGCCTGCATTTGCTCTTTCATCTCCTCCTTCAATGCCTGCATTTGCTATTTCATCTCCTCATTTGCTTCCCTGATTGTTTTAATTATGTACATTCTGAACTCCCTTTCTGATATTTCTGCTGCTGTGCTGTCATTGGGTTTTATTGATGTAGTATCTAGGTTTGTTTGGGACATTTTCTTTCCTTGTTTTCTCATATTGGTCAGATGTCAGTGGGACCCTGAGATATTGCAGATTTCCTCTATTGGCTTATAGAGTCCCAGTACATTTCCAGTGTATCACCTCCAAGCCTTCAGTAACCTGAAATCTTGGAGGAAGTTGATAATGCAGTGCTTCCAAAGAAAGCTGCCTCTAGCCCCGTACTGCTTGGAGCTGGCTCTGTGCAGAAAGGCTCTCACTGGGGGCCTGCACCATGCAGCTGGCCATGTGGGAGGAGCCCACCTCTGGAGTGTGCAAGGCTACCTGGGGAAGACTCTAACTGCCCTGCCCTGCTCTGATAAGCCACCCCTATCTGTGCCTGCCACACAGGCCAAGTTTTGCCCAGTGGGGGAGACTCACCCCATGACTCTATTTTTGTCCAAGTCTCTCAATGCCTCCCTTTCTTGAATCCTGGGTTCTGGAGCTACTGGAGATGTAGTCACCCTCTAGGCCGCCATCTTGGATCACCAAGTGGAAAGAGCCTTTGGCCGGAGTGGGCAGATCTGCCTGGAGAAGTCTCTGGCTGCCCTGCCCTGATCTCAGAGGCTGATTGCAGATCGAAGCTTTCCGTTGGCTCGGGGACTTGTGGCTGGCTCTGTGTAGAAAGGCTCTCACTGGGCGGTCTGCTCCAAGAAGCTAGCCTTGAAAGGCGCCTCCCTCCGCAGGGCACCATGCTGCTTGGGGAAGACTCTGGCTGCCCTGTCCTGGTCCCTGAAGCTGCTTGTGGGCAACATCATGCCGTACTGGCTCCAGGACTTGGAGCTTGTTCTGATCAGAAAGGCTCTCAGTAGGGGGCCTTTCTGAGAACCTGGAGAAGCTGGCTGTGTGGGAGGGGCCCACCACCAGAGTGTGCAGGGCTGCCTGTGGAAGACTCTAGCTGCCCTGCCCTGCTCTGATAAGCCACCTCTATCTGGGCCTGCCACCCGGGCTGAGCTTTACCCAGTGGCCAGACTCACCCATGGCTCTATTTTAGTCCGAGTCTCTCAATGCCTCCCCTTCTTTACTTCTGGGTTCTGGAGGGACTGGGGATACAGTCACCCTCTAGTCCACCATCTTGGATCACCCCGTGGAAAAATCCTGTGGCTGGAGGGGGCTGGATGCCTGGAGAAGTCTCTGGCTGCCCTGCCCTGATCTCAGAGGCTGCTTGCGGATCGAAGCTCTCCGTTGTCTCGGGGACTTGTGGCTGGCTCTGTGTAGAAAGGCTCTCACTGGGTGGTCTGCTCCGAGAAGCTGGCCTTGAAAGGTGCTTCCCACCGCAGGGGGCTGGGCTGCTTGGGGAAGACTCTGGTTGCCCTGTCCTGTTCCCTGAAGCTGTTTGCCGGCCCTGCTTTTCTTATTCTATGTTTACAAAATGATTTTAAATTTATTACAATATTTTTTCTCAATTTTAGATTTCTACTTTTATAATAATATATTTTACTATACATAAATTCCTCTAAATATTTCTGATTTTATTTTGGTATACAATGATAGAGAACAAAACCTTTTCTCTGACAGCAACTTTCATCTCCTAAATATAAACTCCTGAATCCCATGAATTCATAAATATGTGACCTGTTATGGAAAAGGGGACTATGCAGATTAGAAGAATTAAGGTATTTTGAATGTGAAGATTGTTCTACTTAATCTGGTTATAGTCAAGTTTACTACAATGGCTTTTATGAGAATCAGCTAAGAACATAGTGGTCAGAGTGGAACCATGATCATGGAATCAGGTGTTTGAAAATTGATAAATATTAAAACCATGAAAAAGAGGTAATGATTGTAGGAAGCTCTGGAACCTGCAGGGGGGAAATGGAGTTACCTTAAGTTTAGCCTCTAGATAGGAGAAGTTCTGCTGAAACCTTGACCTTAAATCTTAAGTCCCATAATGTGCTTTGAACCCAAAAAGGAGAATAATACAGTATATTTTAAATAATAAATTTTTGGTAATTTTTATGGACACAGTAAAAAAAAGTACAATAAAAGTAATCCTTTCTCATTGCTCAGGTGCTGAATGTATGGGTAAGATTTTCTTATACTCATCCCACATTTCAACATTCATCTTAATCAGTTCTACATACTCTAAAGAGTACTTATGTATATAGCCATTACTTTTCTGAGTCAATCATGATTCTCAGCCTGACCTTTTCTGGTACTGTCATATTCTTACACTGTGGAAACTTGGTAATCAAGTGTCTAGTGATTTATAGAAGGATTATCTTTGTTTAATCTATATGCATCTCTAACTTTGGTATCAAGTTCAGTGAACAAATATTCAAGTTAATGATAGAACATCCAATGCAAAATAGGCATCTACTTATCTGATGTACATTAGCAATGATACAATATTGTAAATTTGGTCTGAATCCCTGGACTTTGTCATGTCATCAGAAAGTCATAATTCACTGCTAAGGTCTAAGTAATAGTTGATCTCTGAACAATCATGATGTTGTACTAAGCACTGCTCAGGATATTGATTAAGTGAACAGATAACCTAAATTCACTTTATGTGTTGTTTCTCCAGTTACAGATTTCATTCTTACTCATCATCACCTAATTTTTGGAGAACTGAGATTCTGAGAGGATCTTACCTGATATGAGTAACATTACGAAGAGTATCACCATGATGAGGAGGCAAATGAGGAACCATCTGGAAAATTCCCTCATCCCTCAGCCTGTGATGAAATCAAAGGGTATGTGTTTTCTTCTTCTTTGAGCATAAAAGAACCAAAACAGTCTTCCAAAAGGATGACATGGGGTGTTTTTCTAGTTAGTGGAAGATGAGTGAAGGAATGAGAGTTAAAAAGATCAAGTCAAATGACATCGGATGAAACAAAAGAAAACGGGGTACTTTTCTTGTTCTTGAGGTCTTCCTTTTGGCTCAATTGAGAGTAAAGCAAACATTTAAAGGATCCAGCTTTTATTTCTCTGGGTATGTGCATAAGCCACCTGCACAATGTCATTGTGTATCAGTCAATTTTATTTCAATAGACCTCTTCATTTATAACTTGGCAAAATATTTTTGTAAATATTCTAATAGTGACTTCCCCTTGCATTGAAAAGAATAGTGACTGTGAAATGAAGGGAATAATAGAAAGAGAATAGAATGTTAAAACAAATTTTACAAGGATGTATATAGGTCATGGAATATAAACCTGGGTATAATAACTGTTTATTTTTCAGACTAAGATATAAATGTAGGGAACCTTATGTGGAATTCAAAGAAAACAGAGGATATTAGTACAAAACACTCTTAAACATCAAGGCTAAATTTATATAAGTTTGGTTCTTTAGAGGATATGACAGTGGTAGAAACATATAGATTCACAGTAAACAAAAGATTACTGAGATAAGCCCATTTTTCTTTGGTGGTAGTGGACAAATTGGAGTAAACAGCAAAATTTCAAAGTCTGACTCATATTGCTTTGTATACTCTGGTAGTCCAAACAAAAATTTCTAACAATTATTCAATATAGTCAATGATGATTGTGGCTTATTTGTTTCCCAGTAGTCAACTGGAGAGACCTGGTTGGAGAAATCATTTCATGCACCTTTTAATTCAAACATATTGAAGATCCTACTGAGTAAAAGCTGAGCTATGGCAAGTATATACAGCTATTCGTATCCGTGTTGACACACAGACCTCAAACAGGGGAAGATACACTTTTAAACTCATTGTTTTTTAGTTATTTTATATCAAGTGCAATTATTTCCATCCCAAAAAATTACTCTGTGCAATTGTAGAAACAGCCTAGGCAATAGTAATTATCCTGAGAAATCTCATTCTCTTTTAAGTAACAATTCATAACAGAGGAGAAGATGGAAAGAACATGTGTCCCTCATGGCATAATTTATATTCTTTGACTGAAGTGGTAGATATTTTATCTTTATAAGCATCCCATTCCATGCAAACTTGGATGTCAACATCACAGACAGAAAACGAGAGAGCATGAAGGAGTGTGAAATTTTTATGGCCATACCAGGAATTGGCATATATCACTTTCACTCTTTCACTTATACAAAGCCTAATAACATGATCACAGTTAACTACAAGGAAGTTTGATAAATGTAACTCAATTTTATACCCAGGTTGAAATAAAATATCTAGAAATTTCTGAAAATTTGACAGATAAAATTGTGAAAATAGTCACCTATAGCATGCATTGACATAAGAATATTGCTATCCATTATTAGTGGAAAACAGTTTTTTATCCACAGAGATGTAAACTATGCATGTTCACTGAGGGCATCAGTGAACAGACTCCTACTCTCTACCTAACAACAGTAAATATACATAAACACCATACAAGAAGCACAACTCTTTCTTGAATTTACTTTCTTAGGCAAGCTGGATATATTAAAAGTTGTTTAGAAAAGAGCCAACAGAATCCATGCTGAATTGTCTGACATGTATGAAACCAGTAACATCTTCAAACAGACTCACAGTGATAGAATATTCAGGAATAATCTTGACTGACCCAGACCAAGAGCACACCATATTCATATATTTTCCTAGGTTATACTGTTCCATCACTTTTTCCTAGAACAAGCTATACTCCCTACTCTCTTTTATCAATTTCCAACAACCTAACAAAAACATATTAGTTTCCTATGTTTAATAGTTTTTGCTATTTTTAGATAAGAAATTATTATTTTGTAGATGACATTAAATTTACCAAATATGTTTAATTTTATGCAATGACTAATAAAACATAAAAATTTTGTCTGGTTCCTCTTATTCAGTAAATGTGAAAATGTCATCCATTTCCCTTATGATTATAGATTGCTCATTCTTATTACTGCCTTTGTTATGAAAAAAATGAATGCTTTGTGGACTACACATAAACTGATATTTTTAGTGAGAATTTGGATATAAACATTAATTTTTACATTTTCACATTCTTTGTTCCCTTTGATTAAAAAAACTAATTATTACTCGAGTCTCAAAAAGAAAATTTTAATTCATTACTTTGAACATCTAAACCACATAAAAATTTAAAACACACATACTATATGTACAAAAACATGGATGTTTTAATCACAACAAAGAAAATTAATGAATAAAATATCTCTCCAGAAAACACACAGACACAAAACAAAAACATCATTCCTACTCAAACAAAACTATTATATTCACATTTGTAAACACTCTTTCAGTCTCACATTACACCTTGGCCCAATTTTCTCAGTATGCTATGAACTTATGCACACCAAGTTCACTCTTTCACAGAAACCTTTGCTGACTATGAGTTACCTACATGGCAGAAACTTCCATGAAGGAGCTTTACATTCTTGAACACTTAAATAGTGGGGACTATTCTTAGATAATATTTTGAAAAGTAACAATGACATGAGAACAAGCATTTTATTGAATTAATTAAACACATTTTATCAACCTATTTATTTGAAGTTTTGAATCTTGAGAATATGAAATAAAGATAATACAAGTGTAAAAATATGGAGAAGATAAACACAACTCTAGATATTAACCAAGGTTGGGGGGTTTGAGGACTGTTATTGGTAGAATCTAGTTGGAAGCATGAAATATTGATACATTTCACTTACCTGCCTGAGTCAAAGGTAAATTACAAAACAAAAGAAGTATTTATGTGGGATGGGTTAGAAAATCAGAGTGAGGTATAAATGATAGCAGGTAAACAGCTGTTTTAGTTGATAGTATTGTCCCTGATGGACTAGTAGAGTTTGCTCAGGTAATGTGTGCTTCCTGCTTTGCAAAATTTTACTGGAGATTAGGAGCTGTAGTGGGTGGGCCTCCTGGGCCTCTGACAGCCAACCAAAAATTGACAAAAATTGGAAATTGACAGTTTTCCTAACACAGAAAATATTCACCATCACTAATGGAGATTTACTGGATTATATGTAGATTATTTCAAATTGAGTAAGTCTTATCCAAACCCATAAACAATGAGATTATAGTAAGCATAAAAGTTTGCTTTTTGGCAATATATATAGTTTGTTCTCTATACAGTGACAGGCATTATCTGATTTTAGAGCTTAGCAAATGATATTCAGAAATAATTGTTTGAATAAATGCATAAACTCTCACTACAGATTCATGATATTTGTTTCATTTTCTTGGAGTTTCAGACATACACATTTATTCAAATCATGTATATTCTTTGGTGGACATTAATTTGGTCCTGAAGAAAATAATTTACTCACTGAATTGGATAATTTATTTTTGTGAATTCTCTTTGTATATACACACTCTTTCATACTTGCAAGAAGAATAATAGAACAGCAATGTCTAGGTAGAGCACATGATTGGAATCAGAGTGTATCTGATGAAAGCCACCTTAGCATCTTTGTTCAGTCTCCAACAAAAAGATGTAGTTTATACCCAGTGATATCTTTACCTACTGTGTCCTTTTTTGAGAGTCTATATTTTCTACCCCATCAACATGATCTCATAAAAATTAGCCTTTCACTTACCTGAAATGAGACAGACATCATTACCTTATGTAGATATATGATTGCATAAATGGTTTCAATCTATATTTTGTACAACAAGAAGAATTAAAATTTGTATCCCATTTGTATAAGTGAATCAAAATGCAGTCTGTAAAAATAAAAATTTTTAAAAATGAAAAGAATTAAAAAATAGTATGTTGGAAGGAGAGAAACTGTTTATGTACTGGAGAAAATATCATGTGAAAGAGAAGAGGTTAATGTATGAGTACAGTGCAATTGTCTTGTCAGTGAGATCTAAACCATTATAAAAATTAAACCATGCCTAGAATTACACCAATGATGACTAGTATGTAAAAATTAGTAAACCCATGAATTTTTATCTAAACACTCTTTCAACTTTCCTAGAGACAATGACTTGTCAAATATGAGTTAGCAAACTTTAAGTACAGTACATGTAACTACAAGGTAGATTCTTCAAATAAAACAAAATATTTTAAATTTTAGAAAGGCAAACTAACACACAATTTCATTTGATGACATATTAGTATGTTTAAATCTACACAGGATATAAAACCAGAATCAAAACACCATCAATTTTTTTTTATTGTAAACAAATGGAATACATGTTGTTTCTCTGTTGGTACATGGCATAAAGGCATACCATTTGTGTAATCATAAATTTACATAGGGTAATGTTGTTTGATTCATTCTGTTATTTTTTCCCTTCCCCCACACCCCTCCCACCCCTCTTTTCCCTCTATACAGTCCTTCCTTCCTCCATTCTTTCCCCCCTCCCTAACCCTAACTCTAACCAAAAACTAACCACTCCCACCTCCCATTATGTGTCATCATGCACTTATTAGCGATATCATTCATCCTTTAGTTTTTTGAGATTGGCTTATCTCACTTAGCATGATATTCTCCAATTTCATCCATTTGCCTGCAAATGCCATAATTTTATCATTCTTTATGGCTGAGTAATATTCCATTGTATATATATACCACAGTTTCTTTATCCATTCATCAATTGAAGTACAGCTAGGTTGGTTCCACAATCTGGCTATTGTGAACTGAGCAGCTATGAACATTGATGTGGCTGTATCTCTGTAATATGCTGATTTTAAGTCCTTTGGGTATAGGCCAAGGAATGGGATAGCTGGGTCAAATTGTGGTTCTTTTCCAAGTTTTCTAAGGAGTCCCCACACTGCTTTCCAGAGTGGCTGCACTAATTTGCAGCCCTACCATCAATGTATGAGTGTGCCTTTCTCCCTACATCCTCGCCAACACCTGTTGTTGCTTGTATTCTCGATAATTGCCATTCTAATTGGGGTGAGATGGAATCTTAGGGTGGTTTTGATTTGCATTTCTCTTATTACTAGAGATGTTGAACATTTTTCCATATGTTTATTGATTGCCATCAAATTTTTATAGAAGATAAATCAAAATTTTAAGAATTAGTAATATCACTCTAAAATTTTTGAAAGTGGACACTAACAGGCTACATGAAGTAAAGCAGTCACAAAATATAAATGCCAAAAGTTCTTTAAGGTATGTGGATTCTAACACACAACAAGAGGTGAGGGAAGAATAAAAGTTCATTGTATTAGTCAAAGAGGGATAAAGAAAAGGAAGGGGGAATAGAAAATTCTGTAGAATGAATCAGATATAAATTTTCTATATTCATATATAAATATAAAACCAAAAAAACTCCACATCATGTCCTAGCACAACAATCAGAACCTAATTAAACTGTTAAACTCCATGTATGTGTAACATGTATTATATTCCATGTACGTACTATATGTCAAAATGCACTCTATTGTCCTGTATATCTAAAAAGAACAAAAAGGACTTGAAAGGAGGTAGAATATGTGGAATTTTATAAACTTCTATGCTTGTGAATTGTTTTTGTACCAGGTATAGAGCTCAGGAGCATTTGACCACTGCATCACATCCCCAGCCCTATCTTTCATTTTATTTAGAGACTGCCTCCCATTTGCTGAAACTGACTGAACTCATAATAGTCCTACCTCAGCCTCCTGAACCACTGTGATTACAAGCATGCAAAGCTGTGCCAGAATATGCATGTGGATTTTTACAACCACTTTTGAAATCTCTGGTGATATCATGTAGAGATGGACATATGTTTCTAGTGTTGCTTAATGAGCTCATTCTTAGGCATGTATCTAGTAGGAATGCCTATATATGTTCACCATGCAAAAGACAAATTAGTGCAGCATTATGTGCACACTGGAAACAATTCAAATATCTATTAGTAATAAAAGGTTAAATAAATGGACTACATTATTTTAAATGGACTACAATATGGAAATTAAAATAAAATAGTCATATTAAAAGTATATATAATATGTTTTTCCTATCCTTTCACATTTACTCTGTCGGTATCCTTTTCTATGAGCTGAGTTTTTCAAGGCAGCATATTATTGGGTTCTTCTTTTACTCCAGTCTACCAGTCTGTCTTTTGATTGATGAGTTCAGGCCATTAAAATTCAGGGTTATTATTGAGTTATGGTTTTTATACCCGGTCATTTTGGCTTATTTTTGGTTTTTAACTTGAATTGGTTTCTCCTTTATCTGACTATTCCTTTAGGTTAGTTCCTCCTTTTGCTGACTTATATCATTTTTATTTTCATTTCTTCCTCATGAAATATTTTGCTGAGAATGTTCTGTAGTGCCAGGTTTCTAATTATAAATTATTTAGTTTTGTTTATCATGAAATGATGGAATTTCATCATCAAAACTGAGGGTAAGTTTTGCTGGGTTTAAAATTCTTGGAATCCATTTTCTTTCAGAGCTGGAAAAATGCTGTTCCAGGTCCTTCTAACTTTTAGGGTCTAGGTTGAGAAATCTGCTGTTATTCATATTGGTTTCCCCATGAATATAATTTGTAATTTTTTCTCTCACAGTTTTTAACATTTTATTTTTATTTTGTATGTTATGTATTTTCATTATGATGTGCCTTGGTTTGTGTGCGTTGTCCAAATCTTCATCAAGTCAGCTTAGGACCACACTTCCTTAACATGACTCCCAAAGCACAATAAATACAAGTGGGAATCAATAATTTGGAAACATTCAAATTAACATGTTTTTTCTCAGCAATGGAAACTATCAGCAATGTGAAAAGAAAGAAACTATCAGCAATGAGAAAAGAAAATATTTGCCACACATACTTTAAATAGAGCATTTTTCTCCAGAATCTATAAAGAACTCAAAAAACTTTACCCCAAGAATACATATAATCCAATCAACAAATGGGTTAAGGAAATGAGCAGACACTTCACAGATGAAGATCTACAAGCAATCAACAGATATATAAAAAAATGTTCAACATCTCTCATAATTAGATAAATGCTACTCAAAACTACTCTAAGATTTCATCTCACCCCAATTAGAATGGTAGTTATCAAGAATATAAGCAACAGTAAGTGTTGACAAGGATGTGGGGAAAAAGGTACATTCATACATTGCTGGTAGGGTTGCAAATTATTACAACCACTCTGAAAAGCACTTTGGAGATTCCTTAGAAAACTTGGAATGGACCCACCATTTGACCCAGCTATCCCATTCCTTGGCCTATACACAAAGAACTTAAAATCAGCATATTACAGTGATGTGACCACATCAATGTTCATGGTTACTCAATTCACAATAGATAGATTGTGGAACCAACATAGATTACCTTCAATTGCTAAATGAATGAAGAAACTGTGGTATATATACACAATGAAATATTACTAAGCCATAAAGAAGAATACAATTATGGTATTTGCAGGCAAATGGACAAAGATGGAGAATATCATGCTAGGTGAGATAAGGCAGTCCCAAAATAACAAAGACTGAATGATTTCTCTGACAAATGGAGAATGATACCTAATGGGGGATGGGAGGTAGGCAAGAATGGAAGATGGATGGATTGTATAGAGGAAAGAGGGGTGGAAGGGGTGGGAGAAGGAAAAATAACAGATTGAGACAGACATTATTTTCCTACATATAGATATGATTACGCAAATTGTATGACTCTACATTATGTACAACCAGAGGCAACAAGTTGTACTCCATTTGTTTAAAATAAATAAGAATAAATTTTAAAAAAGTATATATAAAACTTGTGTTTCTCATTTTGCATTTATTTAAGCTTAATTTATAAACTTGAGCTCCAGATATATTAAATTATAGGATAGTCTGTCAACTTTATGGCACAGCATGAGATTCTTCTTATCTGAGTTTGCCCCATTTAGTATTTCTCAAATCTTGTCTAAGTACGTATATATTGAAAAAGGAATGATGATTTATTACATAATATCTCAGACTTTTTTTTTGTGGCTAGGTAGTACTGGGTGCGCCAGAAAAAGAATGTAACCCAGCTGAGAAATGGGGAATATAAATTTGAGGCCAGCCTAAGCAAATTAGCAAGAGTTTTTCTCAAAATTTTAAATAATAAAATCAATATAGATATAGTTCAGTGTTAGACTGCCACTGAGTACAATCCCTAGTACTGAAAAACTGTACAATTCCAAAAACCCTTTTGAGACTCAGGGTAAGATATATATATATGTGTATGTTTTTGTGTATGTGTATAAACCATTGAGAAATTGACAAAATAATCATTTTAATTTAAAAATGAGAGAAAAGGAAGTAGAAAGGTGGAATCAATTTAAAGCAAAATTAAAATTCAGAGGGAGATATTAAGTCTTAAATTTCCAATTGTAGGGTTTTGTTTTTTACACTATGTGAGGGATGGGCTCTCAAGACCTTTGGTATTCTCATGGATTAAATTTTTTATGTCAATGGTCTTCCAAAACTGACATGTCATACACCTGTTAAATTTTAGCAGATCCCCCCTGCAGCTCTGCACTCACAGCTCCTTTAGGTATTGCTCTTCAGGTTCTCCCTTCAGTGGCACTGGTTCTGTCATAAACTAAATTCTGATCTCCAAGAATTTTCTCTGATCCCTTAGCAGAACCTGTCTTGACTGTAAAAATCATAATCTTTATAAAATAAATGTACTCTGTATTTGAAGCAGCACCATGGGGAAAATAAACATAGTTTAGGGCTGCTGGACTGACTTAGAAATATTTATTCCCTTAACACTAATACCCCACAGACACTGGGGAAAATAATGTCGAGTTATTTTTATTGAAAAACCAATGCCTCTACATGTCATTTTTATCTTTCTGCCAGGATCCTTGATGGACTTGTGTGTGTCACATTGTACAATCTCTCAATGGGTGTAATAATTGCAGTCAGCTATTCTGACTTTTATATTCTCTAAAGATGTTTTTTATGTTGATAATTAAGAAGTATTTGGCATGTGAAATACTATTTATACAGAATTTCTGTGAGGTTTTATGAAACACGCAGAATTACCAAGACTTTCCTGTGTTGTTTGGCAGCCCGACCAGAGGAAATTATTCTTTCTTCAATCAGTTCAGTAAAGGTGACCTGAAAGATGAAAAACATGTGAAGACATTTAGTATTGTGGGTTGGCAAATGATCAGACATAACAGTTCATGCAATCGTATGTCTTGAAAATCTATATATTAACATGTATATAGAGATATCCACAATTTCTCACCAAGTCTGAATAGGGCATCAATCATTAAGGAAAAATACCTATTTTGGGTACCAAAAAAAATCAGACCTTATCTTTGGCCTAGTGTCCATTTAGCATGAGATGCCCTGAGTGTATCTCTACCTGAAGGAAAGGTTATAACCTCAAATTTTTGTTTACCTCCTCTGGAGCCTGGTCACTCTCTTGTGCTCTGAAAAATACTTCTCAGTTATGTAAATTCCTTGACCTAGGAACTACTAGGCTGCCATAGCTGCCTTTGTTCCCATTCTGATAATTCATTTTCCTCAGAATTCCCAGCTTCAAAGTTACTATTTTGTTAGCACAAAGCAATTTTATATTTTCTGCCTTCCCAGGTGGTTTCATTCAAAGTCTTCTCAGTCTTTTCACCAGATGAATAATTCAATTCCCCTATGTTTAGCCAAAATTGTATTTCATAAATATAGAAAAATCCAGTTCTAGGAGTCACACGTTTTACAAATTTCCATGTAAGTCTTTATTCCAGAAAGAGCAGTTTTGTTCCAGTTGTTTATACAGAACCCTCTGAGTCACAAAGCATTGAACTACAAAAAAATATATTTTTTGAAGTTTATTCCAATGCTAATAGTGCAGGAGTCATAGTTCATAAAATGCATCATGTCATGAAATATTTCTTTACTGCAGTGGTAAATTGGTTTGCAAGGTTAAAAAATGTATGGGTTTAGATCTCTCAGACACTGTTAGACAAATTTATTCCCTTAAGATTAGGTCCTTCCAAGGGAAAAATATTCTGAGCTTTCTTCAAAGAACATCTTGATGGTTGTACTTATAAAGGTACCCATTCTGCCAAAGTTTTTCCAGTGGGCTTGTTTTTCTCACATCATATATTGACAGTGATTAATTTATTGCATTCACCTACTCTGTCTCTATTTATTAAAGATTTTTTCTATATTGATAATTAAGATATTTTCTAATGATTGAAATATGTTTTATGCAGAATTCCTATGCATTTCCCCAAAAGATAGAAATTTCACAGCGAATTCAATTGTTTTTGTGCAACACTGCTACAAGAAACTTTCTTTCCATCATTGGCCTTTTATTTTATTTTTTTTCTTTTTATGGTGCTGGGGATTGAAACCAGGGCCTTATGATTGTAAGCAAAGCACTCTATGAACTTAGCTATATCCCCAGTCCTTTTCTTCTATTTAATGCAATCAAATTTTTCATTTTTATCTCTTGTATCCACACATGGGAGAACACATACATATTTCTTGTTGCATATATGGCATATTTAAATGAATATAATGTTCTACAGTTCCACCCATTTTCCTAAAAATGCCATAATTTTATTTATGATGGATGAATAAAGTGATTTTTAAATATTTGATCTCTGAATAGGTGGGAGAAAAAAAATTCCCAGAGGATCAGTTAGACAAAATGACTAATTATTGAAGAACCTTTGATGAACTTAAGAGAAGAACATATTGAGCTCAGAAAAATCTTCAGACAGCCTTAGTCTGATCTGCGGTACTTGGATAAATTGTGCCCCATTAATCACCAGAGTATGAAGTAAGGAATCTCTCTTTTCTTCAAAATAGTCTCTTCCCAATGTAAACCCTGTTGTTCAGGGTACTCCCAAATGCTCTCTATCTCTAGCTGATTCTCAGTTATGATACTTGTTCTCTCTCAAGTGTCTACAGAAAGTGCATATGGACTTCCAGGGCCTCAAACACTTTCTGACATCCAAACCGCAAGTCTGTTACTGATTTTCAACTATTAGAAAGGGAGTCATTGCGTGAACATACCAAAATAGATTTTCCTATATTCAAAATTAAGTGTTGTTTTTCAGATTTTCAAAAGATATCCTTTCTTGACAGAAAAAAATTCTTAAAACAGACTATCACTTTATTACAATAGATTAACCTGTTTCACTCTTTCTTCAGGGAGTTCAATTGTTTGCCTTTTCAATTGGGTATAACACCCTGATTATATCAGACTTGCTTCCTAGTTCACATTGAGAAACATAGCAGTAGGCCATTTTCTTGTGACTGTGAGGGCTGAAGAGACAATTTTAAATGAAGATTCTACTTTGCAAATATCCTGCTTAACTCAAATAATTATCAAAATCATATCTTTCATTCTTAGTGGGAGATTGTCCTCTTTGCCAAAAAAATTTTAACTTCTGTTGGTTTCAAAATACCAAATTTTAAACCTGTCTAAATTATTTTATATAGACTATCCAGTTCGTGGTATGCAGCTTCAAATTGGGACATGTTGGTAAATTTAGAGAATCCAAAAAGCCTCTTTCTATCTTTATGTTTCCATATAGAAGACAAATCTACCATTGTGCAGATCTGCCTTTGTTGTACCATACATTAGTATTCAGATAAAAACAGAAAATAGTCTGGTTTATAGGTACAAGGAATATTGGAGGACATGCCTAATCTTCCCTCTGTCTTACACATAAAGTACCAGGTTCCCACTTCTCTGCAATGCATTAAACATATGCTAAATTTCCATATTATTTATATGAAATAAATATTTAAGTTTACTGTGTACCTGAACTGGTTTAATTATCAGCTCAGAATGAAGAAAATAGCCTCTGGAGGGAAGCATAAAATATTACATGATCTTACAATTGGACTTGTTAAACAAAAAGGGAGAAAAAATGGTCCAAGGTGTGATACTTATGACTATTTTACCCCCTATTTTCAAAATGGTAGCTTCCTTGCTCCTTAAATATCTTCCATATATCCATCTGAAATATAAACTACTTTAACCAGTGCCAGACTGATTACAAACCAGAGGACTAGGTGTCACTTTTAATTCTAAGCTTCTCTGGAACATAGCAAACTTCTTTCCTTTTTTCTTATATTGCACCTTTCAACCATTTTAGTAAGTTTTTACCTAAAATCTAAAAAAAGGAAGAGACAATAAAACAGAAAATCTTGAAAAGCCAGCTGCATCAGACCTGGGAATGTCAGGGTATGGCATAATCCCTGTGGATTTTTTTCTTTTCTCCCAATATGTGCATTAAGGTAAAATTAAAGAATGTCATATGTACATTTTTATTACCTTTAAAACACTTTCCTGAAAACTTCCTGGGCTTGCACATTTTGTGAATATCTGATCTGGCTTTAAACTGATTGAAAAGTGAACTTCATTGCAATTAATACTTTCCATGTGTTCTTCACTACAGTATTATGGATGTGTCAATTATTCAAACCTCTATTTCTG
Source organism: Sciurus carolinensis (assembly GCF_902686445.1). Classification (NCBI taxonomy): domain Eukaryota; kingdom Metazoa; phylum Chordata; class Mammalia; order Rodentia; family Sciuridae; genus Sciurus; species Sciurus carolinensis. The sequence goes on along the minus strand of NW_025920245.1, from coordinate 410,737 downwards.
AGTTCAATGTGTTTTGATTTGTTTTGTTTTTAGTTTGGTGTGTGTGTGTGTGTGTGTGTGTGTGTGTGTGTGAATTTACTTTTGGTCTTGCAGCAATTACTCTTGTTTTGTCTATCTAGTCCACTCTTTGTTGTTTCCAGATATCTTATTATTTAAGGGTTAGATCTTAAATACACTGCAAAAAAGTGATACCTCCTTTGAAGTTATCTAAGTAGGGAGAATATAAAATGTTCATAATAAAAAAGAGATCCTACTCCTAACATCACCAAATTCAGAGGCTCTTCACATTATCTGAGTCATAATATAAAAGTTCATGCCTAATTTTACATTGTTAAATATGACAATCTTTTTAATAACTGTATACCTTTTTTAATGTTTTCTTTGGGAAAATAATATCTCATAAAAGCTATAAAAATTTTGTTTTATATCAATTTTATGCATGTGTGTGTGCACCTATATATTGTATGTTGCATTTATATGTCATCATGTCACTATATCCTGTACATGGTGCCAAAATTGTCAGATTCATAAAAAGCCCTTGAAAAATTATACCAAAATTGATCAAAATGACTTTCGGTCCACTTAATTAAATTTAGCTAGATATCATTTTTATATCTTTAAGTTTACTAACACTCACATTTTGCTTGGTGGTCAAACAATGGAGTCTTGGTTTGTATAAAATTATTAATATATGTCTACTCATTGTAGGAATTTTTTAAAAGGAAAAGGTAACTTCAAGTGTTAAGTAGTTGTATGATATCTTAGATTTCCTCAGAAGCATACATAAATTCATGGGTAACTTAGATTTAACAAAAGTGGAATAAATATTTACAAACATATCCTTAAAGAGACATTTGATTAACTTGCAACTGCTCCATAAGAATTCAAGTGTTCTTGGCTTCTTAAATTGTATAAGAAAATGTGTTTTATGCTTTTATAAATTGTTGGTATATCAAAAACAATTTAAGATTGTTTCTTTGTGGATTTGGGTCTTCAATAAAAACAAAATGACTAAGAAAATTCTGATTGTCAGAGGCGGGCCCTGAGGGCCCCAGAGTCGCATCGTGGCCTGATCTCTAAGATGGTGCCCGGCAGCTTGCCAGACATAGCTGCACTCATATACTAGTTTTAGGAAGTAACTCTGGTTGGTTGTTGTACATGAGACAATCCTGGTATCTGCCTGGAGACTGTCCATTGATAGGCTGACTTTCCTGGTAGTCTACTCTCTGATAGGCTGATATTCTCAATATAAGTCTGAGAATTGTGGAATAAAGCCCTTTTGGTTCCTGTGATCAAGAAGAGTGTACGCGTTGTGATTGTCCCTGTGGGCAGTGGGCAATCATATGTGGTGCTGAAACCCGGGAACTCGAGTTACAAAGAAGGAATTGATCAGGTAAATACAGGGAAAGTAAAGTACAGTCTGGCCAGGTTAAAGTTCACAGGATAAGTGATGAGTTAAAGTTCACTGGATAAGTGACAAGTTAAAGTTCGCGGGAAAAGTGACGAGTTAAATTTCGCGGGATAAACTACAGAGATTGAGTGTAAGTGCTTTCGCTTTTGTTTTGCAAGTTAAAGTGCTTTGCATTCTGTTAATTTAATAGAGAAATATGGACACTAAATGTCACAAATGCGCATGGAAGATCCCTTAAAGGATTTGCTCCGGGCCACTGGAATTCCTCTTGAAACTAAAACAGCCCGAAACTTTTTATGCACAGTGGAAGATATTGCGCCATGGTTCTTGGACGAGGGATTACTGAATATCCCTCAATGGGAGCTTCTAGGGGAGGACTTGAGAGTGACAGAGAGAGTAAAACCATTACCCCTGGGAACCATGGCCATATGGATATTAGTTAGAGGGTGTTTAGGTACTCCTAATACCAAATGCAGACAGGCAATAAAACAAGGGGAAGAGGTTTTGGAGGAAATAAAAGAGGAAAGGTCTAAAGCATCAGAAAGGGCATCAATAAGATCAGAGACAGACAAGGAAATCAGTTTAGGGGAGGATCCCCCATTAGTAGTCTGCCCTATGTTATCCGCCCTTAAGGCCTGCTTCTCTCCAGGACCTTCCAAAGGGGGCTCCAAGTTTCTCCCCAAAGAGCCACCACCTAAAGAACCACCGGCTCCTCCTGTTGCATCTCCTTCCAGAAATCCACATAGTAAACAAACCAGCCCAACCATCAGTGGCATGTCCTAGTAAGGAGTATAATATAGTAGCCCCAGTCCCCACAAATATTGGGAGATTATTGTTTCACAATTTTCTGTATCCAAATCTGAATTGATTACTAACCAGGATTAAGGGTTAAAATGCCCTAGGCATCAAGTTTCTGCTGGAACATTTTATCCCCTTTCAGATCCAGATCTCAGTCAAGGCTTACATTGAAATGTAAATAGAGAAGGACTGAAGGCTCAGGAAGAGACCAGTCTCAAACCCAAAAATAAAAAAAAAGAAAAAAGAAAAAAAGAAGAGCAAAAAGTCTTACCTGAACTCCAGCAAAAGTAAATTTTATTGTGCTTTACTAAAGTAATTAACGGCTGTATCATTTTTCCAGGACTCTTGTTTTTTTTTGAATTCTACATTTTTTTTGAGCTCATGACTTTTTTGATCAGTTCTATTTTTTTTTACTCAACTAGAGTTTTTGAACATCTCTTACATTGCAATGGAGATTCACCTATAAAGTTTCAAGGCCTTTGATTTTGTGTTATGTGTGTGTCGTGCTGTCTGATGTCATGTTTTGTCTGTATCAAAACTGAGCACTCCTAAAATTAAAATTTAAAAATGGATCCAAATATTTTTAATCCACGTGATTTAAAAAGGTTCAATTTAAATTGGGTAAACTAATAGAAGTAAAATGTCTTGAAAATAACTTGCAAGTCTCTAGGTGGTCAAACTAATATAATGTTGATTTTATAAAATGTCTAACATCAATTTTTCTAGGACTTTCCTTCAACAAGAAAAAGATGGCAAATACTGTTCAGGACACTTGTCTGATATCTTGGTTTTTACAAAATAAGTGAATTAGAGTTGACATGCATGGGATTACTCAAATGTGTTTATAGAAAAAATTGTTTTGTGTCATCACTAAACTAAAAACAAGGTTACTAAGAGTTATGTCCTAATAGGTATAATTCTATACACAAAGGGTTCTAAAAGTTTGTACTGTGTTTCAATTAGAGTACTATAAACAACAAAATATTGAATCTTATTAAAATAGAGTAATTTTTTTAAATTTAGAAATTTCATAAGAGTAGATTCAGAATGTGAACAAAAAGGGATCAACAGGAAAGAGAAAATAAAGGTTCTGGGTATGGAAATATATTTAGTAAAAGGGAAAAGGAAATGTTTCTGGGTAAGAAAGTGCTTGTGTGATGAAATAAATGAGGGTCTAAGAAAGTGCTAAGAAAGTATATGTAAGTAAAGGGCAAGTTTCAACAAGTTTGCATGTAACTAAGTTGGTTGTATGTATGTGAAACATTTAAAGCTATTTAAGGTTTTTCCTAAGGTGAAATACTAATGTTCTAATATAAACCAAAGTTTAATCTATATGGTAAAATGACATGGTAAAATAACAAGGATTTCTTAGAAACACTAATTTACTCTTAACTTTGTGTCTATTAAGTTTTATTCTTTAGAACAATTAGTCTTAAAAATAGGGGTTTATACAATTATGGTTAAGCAACTGTTAGAGTATTGTACTATGTTATAGAGTCTAAATTTTTCTTTAAAAGCTAAATTTGGTAAGAACCAATTTCTCACTAAATTTGAAATAACTCTAACCACAGGTATACCTTGTAACCCATAAGGACAAGGTATTGTTGAACGTGCACATCTCACCCTCAGAAATACTCTTTATAAACAAAAAGGGGGAATAGGGGAGACCTTCAGGTCCCCTAAAGATAAACTTTCTCTTTGCCTCTTTATTTTAAATTTTTTAACTCTGGAAAATGAGGGTTGCTCTGCCACTGAGAGATGTGGCAATCATAAACAACATGATAGAGTGATGGTAAAATGGAAGGATGTTCTTACAGGACAATGGAATGGCCCAGACCCAGTGCTTTACTGGAGCTGCGGCTCAGTTTGTGTGTTTCCACAGGATAAAACATTGCCTATCTGGGTTCCTGAGCGACTAACTTGAACAGTGCCAATGCTACCAACAAGTAACTCAGACCAACAAAATGAAGATGCTGAACATACTCCTGATGACCATGATGCTCGTAGCCTTTCCCCCCCTTGAACTTACCTACAACCTCTTTTTAGTCTCTTAGGAGGAACAGTTCAACTATGTACCTTTCCACCTACCCCAGTTTGTGTGTTTCCCCCTTTTTATGTTTCTGCTAACTAATGAAACAACTGCTTCTCCAATTGTACTTCAGATTTATGCTATCTCTCTCAATGTTGGAATGCTTCTAGTTTCCCGCTGGCAGTCTTAATGTGTGTTCCTACCTTCCTACCAGTCCCAGTCTCTGTTACAGATGCGGAATTGCCAGTGTTACTATCAAGAAACAGGAGAGATTTTGGCATCACAGCGGTCGTGGTCGCCATGGTAGTGGTCTCTGCAGCAGCAGCTGCAACCACAGCAGCAGCATTGACACAACCATACAGAGAGCAACAATAATCACTTGGTCAAAAGTACAGCTGCAGCCTTACAGACTAAAGAGACCATAAACCAACATCTAACAGCAGGCATACTCCTTGTAAATCAAATAGTGGACTTACTACAAGAACAAGTGGATATCTTGCAAGAACTTTTGGGACTGGGATGTGTTTATCCTTTAAGAGCAGTGTGTGTCACCCCTATTGCTTATAATAACCTTAGCTCTGTGGTTATGTTATCTAAAAATATCTGTGTCAACCTTACTGGCAATTGGTCATCTATGTTTGATAATTTAACCAGTCAGCTATGAGCTGAAATACTCAGAGTCAATGCCACCAGGGTTCAAGTTGCATCGGTATCCGAGATGTTCTCTTTGTTATCTAAAGCCCTGGGATTGACAAAACAGTGGGCTGGAAGAGTAGCTGTTCTGATTATTATCTGCTTAGGGATAGCCTATGTTATATGCAGCCAAATCAGAGCTCACCAAGATGCCCGACGTCATCGACGGGCTATAGTACAGGCTTTGACAGCCATTGAGACAGGCACATCCCCCCAAGTATGGCTAAGCATGCTGGACCAGTAGTCAAAGACGGGTAAGATCCGTGGAAATGCATACCAACCTAAGACAGGGTTCTGACACCTGGAGGTCAGAATTCCAATGACGGGTAAGGATGTAATTTGCCATGAACAACCTAAGAAAGGCATGGTCCCAAGTCATCTTTTCTTTATTTAAAGAATAAGGGGAAGATGTCAGGGGCGGGCTCTGAGGGCCCCAGAGCTGCACCATGGCCTGATCTCTAAGATGGCACCTGGCAGCTTGCCAGACATAGCTGCACTCATATACAAGTTTTAGGAAGTAACTCTGGTTGGTTGTTGTACATGAGACAATCCTGGTATCTGCCTGGAGACTGTCCATTGATAGGCTGACTTTCCTGGTAGTCTACTCTCTGATAGGCTGATGTTCTCAATATAAGTCTGAGAATTGTGGAATAAAGCCCTTTTGGTTCCTGTGATCAAGAAGAGCGTACGCGTTGTGATTGTCCCCGCGGGCAGTGGGCAATCATATCTGATTACATATTTTGAGGAAAGACTAATTAAGGACAGATTAGGCAAAATTAGTGGCTAAAACAAAAAAGATTCAGCAAAGTTAGGTGAGAGGCTATCACCAGGAGGACACAGTGGAGTCTGAGCACTAGTGAGTGAGGGACACTCACCCCCATTACTCAGAGTCCTTTGGGCAATGATGGGTGAGGGAAGATTTAGGGCAGGACCCAGAGTAGATGGAGCACTGGTGGGACAGGTCACTCACTTTAGGACACAGCTGAACCTGGGCAATGGTGGTGAAGGGGAGATTTAGGGCAGGACAAAGAGAAGCCTGAGGAAAATTAGATGAGGTGTGCTTGACCACAGGAGCCAAAGGAGAGTTACCTCTATTGGAAGAGTGTTGCTCATCAAGGTGACTCAGAGCCCTTAGACCCTTTTCAAGAGAAAAGTTCTCAGTTACTTCAGGGGACATGAGAGAGTGGTACCTTTTCAAATTTCTGAAGAACTCCTCTATGCTGATGGGAAATTTTTCATTACCACATTTCATACTGTCCCTTGAAGGTGTGCATTGTGCCTGATCCACAGGTCCTAAGAGATTTCCTCTTTTGTCCACAGAAAACAGCCTGTGACTTATCAGAGGAGACCCTGAAAACATTTAAATATATGGGTTCCAACCACTGTTCAGAAAGATGTCACAAATCCTGGGCATGGTACATCACCCATAAGAAGTCAGCCACTTGAGCAATGGTGTGGAAATGGTGGAAAACGAGTGGTAGAACAAGGCCTTCATTGCTTTAGGAATCGACACCCATTGAAATTATCCTGAATTTTTAGGAATTGGTGAGGAGTCTCTCTACATGGAAGCTGCAAAGTCCTATTGTGGTTGTTGGAAATAGGAAACACCCTTATCTCTAAAAGTTTCTACATTTATGTTGACATGGACATGAAGAAAAGGTCACAAATGCTGCACTTAGTTTAGCAGGAAAGGGGCTCACACAGAGAGTTCACTAAGGCAAAAAGTTTGCCTAGGGATCATTGGAGAGTGAGCACCAGTAGTTGAAGAGAGTCCACCCACAAACCCAGAAGGGACTTAGCACTGGTGGTTGAGGGGTGTTCACACACTGGACTCAGAGGAAACTGTTCAATTGTGGGGGAGGTGAGATTTAGAGCAAGTCACAGAAGACTGAGCACTGACAGGAGAGGGGCACTCTACCAGAGTACTCAGAAGACCTTTAACAATGGTTCTTAGAAGAGTTTTAGGGAAGAACTCAGAGAAGACTGAGGCAAGTTAGATGAGGTGTACTTGGCTGTAGGATTCAGAAGAGACAGAGTTCTTTAAGGAGAGGGTACCTATTCTACAGGTTTCAGAGTTTTTGGATCTTTCTTGAGAGTGTCCTTTGGTTCAATATCTCAGTATAAAAATAATGCTATTAAAAAGGTCTAAAAAAGTTCTACTTGATGATGAAAAATTGTCCTTGGTCACATTTCACACTGTCCCTTGAAGGTGTTCATTGAGCCTGACCCAAATGTCCTAGGACGGTTTTCCTCTTGTCAAAAGAGAGCATCCAATGACATATGAGAGGAGATCCTGAAAATACTTTATATGCTTTCCATCCAATGCTCAGAGAGATGACAGAAATATGGGTCATGATATATTACTCATAATATATCAGCTACTTGAACAAATGTGTGGAAATGGTAGACTATGAGTGGTGGAATGAGGTCCTTACTGCTGTGGGAATTGACATCCATTAAAATTGGCTTGAATTTTCATGAATTGATGAGAAGCCTTTCTGCATGGCAGCAGCAAAGTCATATTGAGGTTGTATCTACATATTTAAAAGTTTCCACAGTTGTTTTGATCTGGATATGCAGTTAAGGTCAGAGATGATTTACTGACATTATCAGAAAAGGGGCTCACCCAGAGAGTTTACTAAGGGAATTATATGCCTACAGCTCATTGGAGAATGAGCACTGGTATGTGAAGGATGTCCATACACAATGCCCAGAGGAGACTCAGCAGTGGTGGGGGAGGGGAACTTACAGGATTCAGAAGACCCTGAGCAATGGTGGAGAAGGGAGATTAAGGATAGGAATCAGAAAAGACTGAACACTGGTGGGAGAGGGGCACTCTTCCAGAGTACACAGGAGACCCTGAGCAATGATGTGTGAGATGAGATTATACACAGCACCCAGAGAAGACTAAGAACTCCTAGGGGAGGAATGCCCAACCACAGGGCAAAAGATTTAGTACTTCTGGCCTGGAGACCTGACTCACAGGATAGTTTATATCCTTAGAACACATGAGAATGTAGCACTTACACTTCTTCAGTTTTCTCTTTTTCTGATGTGACCTTGGTGCTGATTTGTGGGTGCCTTACAGAGATTCCCTTGCCTCCTCTGCTCCCCAGTGTTCTCCCTCCATGTTGGTCTGGGAACACTGTCCAACAGTGTGTGGTGCCCTGCCCAGTCTCTCTCCTTGACTCCAATACAGTTTGTGATGTCATAAAGGCCAAGGGGTAGGGGAAGGAACAAGGCCTTGAGAGAGGGTGTGGAGCACTCAGAACTGTGTCCCCCAGTGTAACTTTTCCTTTAACCTAATGACCACTCCCTACACTGTTAGAGGTCTGAAGAGTCTGGCTCCAGTTCTGCTTTTTAACCTGTAGTCCCTGAGTTTAGGAATGTCTGTTTTGATGCTGCTGACCCAGTCATCAAGGTTGGGGTAAAAAATGACTGTGGAGAATTGGTCACAAAGCCTCATTTTTCCATTAAGTCCCTGCTGGAGCCAGGGACATTGGAACTTTGCCCCACCTTTTACATAGGGACCTCATGGATTGTCTCTAACATGTGTTTACTCATGCTCAGTCCAGGGACCCCTGAGTCTCCCTTCTCCCCTCTCCTTCTCCAAAGCTTACCTGGAAGATGCATACCACTTGGTGCCTGGCACTGATGGAACCCCACACAGACATGCTGTACTGAGTCTTTTGACCCTGACATCAGAAGTCCCACAGTCTTCTGTGAGGTTCTCATTGATGAGTAGGAAGAATCCTACCACAGGACTGTGATCTGTCCTTGTACCAAGGACTCCTCAGCCAGGGTCACCAGTGCTCAGGAAGAGCCTTTCCCCCATCACAGACCCATCAAGGGTACCAAGTGCTACAGATTGAGATATATTTTTATTATCACAATGCCTCCCCCATAGACTTCCCCAGGGACTGTAGGTTTAGAGGAGACTGAGATGAAGGGCCACTGGGGAGAGAAAGGGACACTTTGTGGTTGCAGGACATCAGCGCAGCTGGGGATTCCTGGTGCAGTGGGACCAGTTACACTGTCCTCCTCACTCACTGTTCATACTCATTCAGGGTGATTCCCTGTCTCCCGTGGTCACCATGGTAGGCACTGTGACTACCATTGAAAGTTGATAGGGCAGACATTTGAATAGATCATTGTTACCACTGGGGGACATGTGATCCGACTGAGGTTATCTAGAGTCACCAAAGCCACTGGCACCCACTCTGAGGCCATGACTGGGGGGAAATTGACTGGTTTGGTATGTCTTTTGCCTCTCTAATTTAGATGGGCTAGCAGGAGAGAAGAGTAGCTTGCACTTGTCTCTGCAGCAAAGGTGACCTTCGGAATTTTATTACCAGGGATTTTGGTGTATTCTGTGAGTGTCTTCTCTCACATATAAATGTAAATATGAAAAAACAAAAAAAAGAAAAGAAAGAAAATATATATATACACACATACACACATATACACACACATACATATGTATAAATAGAATTTAATATATAAACACACACACATACATAAACAAACATGTTTTTTGTTCAGTACTGGGGATGGAACTTGGGGGTGATCTATCCCTGAGCTTCATGCACACATTTATTTATTTATTCCTTTATTGGTACAAGAATGATTGAACCCAGCAGTGCTTAACCATTGAGTCACATCCCAAGTCACTTTTTCTTTTGATTCTCAGGCAGGTCCTAAGTGACTCTGAACTCACAATCCTCCTTCTGGCTTCATCCTCCCAAGCTGCTGGGATGACACCTATACACCATCACACAGGGTTTATTATTTTCTTTTCGGAGAGGTCTCAATTTATCCCCCAGTCTGGCCTTGAACTTGTGATTCTCCCTGCTCAGGGCTCAGTGGTTTCCCAAATAGAGAAACTGTAATTCTAGGTGCCCCGCCAACACCCAGTTTGTCTGTCTTTTGTGTGACTTTTTGTCAACCCAAGATTCCCCTTTTTGTTCTTCTTCACTGAAGGGTTATGGAAAAGAATATTCCTAAAATACAGCATCCCAAGAAAAACAGAAGGGCAGTGTGGCTCGGGGTGAGGGAAGAAAAGTTTGCCAAATATTAAACCTCTTCCAGTGCACACTTTCCTAATAACAAGGGACCCTAAACTTAGACCTTTCCCCATTGCAGATTAGCCCTAAATGGAGGGACAGCACATTTTAAAACCCTGCGAAACAATGAATCCCAGAATAAGCACAATGAGTTTCAAACTTTTTACAACCATCACTCTCCTAACTTAGAGTTTTAACCTGTAAAACTAGCCCCTGATGGTGAAAACTGTTGCAGGTATATGACTTTCAGTTATTACATCTTTAAAAACCAAAATTCTCTATAAAACCAAAATTTTACTCTATAAAACCAAAATTTCCTCTATAATGGGGTCCATTTTCCCCATCTGGAAAATGGGTTCCAACAGTATCCTAATCTGCAAAGGAATAAAGGCTTCTATGAATCCATTGAGGTCTGCCTCCTGTACTTTTGTGCTTATACTTGTGACTGAGGGTTTAGATTTTGTGACCTTTGAGATATTTTTTGCCTAGGCCTCTCTCTGTCATCTGGGAGTCACATTATGTTAAGCCCATGCCTGGTGACCAGTGTTTTCAGACTGACTGAGAACCTGAGACATTTTGAATGTACCAAGATCTTGCATTTCTGCTTGTTCCTTCTGGGAGCCTGTGGAGGCAAATATTGGGAAGACTGTGGTGCAAGGATATTTGTGATGGTCATGAGCAGGGTCTCTGGAACTGAAGGGAACATACAGCTCTTCTTAAACTGAATAGCCACCCCCACTTCCCCCAGGGCAAGAGGAAGAACAAGAGGAAGAGGAGGAGGAAGAGGAAGAGGAGGAGGAGGAGGAGGAGGAGGAGGAGGAGGTCACTGTGAAAATCAGTAAAAGAAACAATACCACAATAATCTGGTGAAAGGTATCTCATGTCCATGGAAAAAGTGGCATGGTTCAGGCCAAATTCTGAAGCAACTTTACTGATGAAGAAAGGACACAGGATGCAGAATCTATCTGTGTGATGTTCCACAATGACTTAAACTAATGAAAAAAATAGATGTCAGAGAAAGAGAGAGGGACAGAGAGGGACAGAGAGAGATATAAGGAGAGGAAGAGAGAGAGAGAGAGAAAGAGAGAGAGAGAGAGAATGAAAAGAATCAAGTAGCTCCAGACTGTACTAAGCTGTCTTTCTACACTGGCTCTCACTGGATCTCTCCATCACCCTTCCCTCTCTCCATTGTTTGTCTTTTCTTCCTTACTGTTTCCAACCACTCTTGCTTTGTATTTGGCTGCACAGATTTTAGATCATTCTGCCACTGAATCACAACAGTCCCCATGCCCAGTTATCCAGTCTTTGAGTTAGAATAATTTCTATTTTTTGTGTTTGAATCAGTTTACAGCACCCCCTACATCTTCCACAGCTCTCTCCCTCTCTCTGATTTCTATTAAATAAATGACCTCTTTAGCCCAATTTAAAAGGCAGATATCTGGGCTGGGGAGATAGCTCAGTGGGTAGAATGCTTGCCTTGCAAGCACAGCACCCTCGGTTCAATCCCCAGCACCGCAAAAAAATAAAAAAATAAAAAATGAATAAAAGGCAGATATCTGGAGCCCATTTAAAATACCTTTCAATGAGAAGAGCTTACAAATCTTCAGAGACCTCTGATTTGAAACCCTCTTTCTTGGTATCCAATTCCATTTCCTGCAATAACTTACTTCGGTTTTGAGGAGAAATATGTAAAAATTAGTTGAATTTGCTTTGGAGTTGGATTTTCATGTGTTTTGGCTTTGGGTTCCTCTTTTTCAGATGAAATTTTATAGATAACAGTCTCTTAGAATTCTTCCCTGTCTAGTTCTATTGTGTCTGTTTGGTGGGTTTTATCTACTTTTGTCATTTGTTTTTTTAAATTTTTCTAAGAAATAAGCATTTTCTTGAACCACAAGTCGAGTGATTTTACATTTGGAAACAGACACAAATACATTTAGGTCCTTGGTAATAAGAAGTTATAAGAAGGACCTAAAAGTGACTGCCTTTGCTTAAAATAACAAAAACAAAACAGTGGCTCTTTACCTAGACCTAAACAACAGGCACTCTGAGTTAATAAAATAAGGAGAAAGTTTGCCATCTCTGCCTTCATTTTTATCTGTCTCTGTATAACTCAAAACTTTGTGACCCTACTAAGTTCTGCACATGGTAGTCAGTGTTCATGTAAAAACAAGCACCACAATGAATGTCAGCCCTAAATGTACCCAACCTCTCTCCTCCCCTTTGAAGACTGAGGCATTCTGTTTAAAGCCCCTGGAGTAATCTAGTCATCCTGGTCTTCCAGGATTACAAGTTAGAGAAACAGGGAGAAATGGAGGCAGAGAGAGAGAGAGAGAGAGAGAGAGAGAGAGAGAGAGAGAGAGAGAGAGAGAAACATATGGGTGAACAGAGAGGGAAAGAGAGACAGAAACACATCTTAAGCAGCAAATGGAAATAGTCCCCATAGAACCATGAAGACTTCTCTGTAGCTATCTCCAAGACAGAGACACAAAATTGAGGAGACATTCAATCAGACCACATCTTGACCAGACCAAGATGACTTAATGATGCACTGGGGCTGGATTGTGGCTCAGTGGTAGGGCTTTTGCCTAGCACATGTACATGTGGGGTACTGGATTTCTTCCCCAGTACCACATAAAAGTAAACAACAAAAAAAATAAAGGTATTGTCCATCTGCAACTGAGAAGGCTTTTTTTAAAAATGAAAAATAGATGAATCAATTATGGTAAAGATATAAAATTCTCTTTCCTTAGCAGTTCATGAAATAGGCAAAAAAAAATTCAGCAAAAATAAAGGGCAGTGGTGCTACATGGTGAACAACCTTCACCTAATGGACATCCTCACAACATTGCACCACATGACTACAGAATATGCATTCTAGGGTCTGGGGATATAGCTCAGTGCATAAAGTGCTTGCCTGTCAAACACATGGCCCTAGGTTCAATCACCAGCAAAAAAAAAAAAGAGAATATGCACTGTTTGTGAACAAATATGAAATGTATATCAAACTTAACCATAAAAGGAAACATAAAGCAAACCTCAACAACTTCTAAAATAGGAAATCATGCCACATCTCTTCTCTGAACAACATGAAAGTATGCTAGAGTTCAGGCACGGTGTTATCTGCCAGTCTTGGGAGACTGGGTCAAACAGGAGGATACCAAGTTCAAAGCCAGCTTCAGCAATTTAGTGAGACCCTTGGGAACTGAACAAGACACTGTCTCAAAATTAATAATAAAAATTATATTAAGAGAATAAAATCAAATAAAAAGGACTAGGGTTGGAGCTGAGTGGTTAAGCACCACTGGGTTCTAACCCTGGCACTAAAAGAGAAAATAGAAAGGAAGTAAGGTAAAAATTAATAATTAAAACACAATCAAGGGAGCCGCTGCAGTGCAGTGTACTCCTGCAAAGAACCAGCGGAGAGCCTCGATCTGCAATCAGCCTCAGGGATAAGGGCAGGGCAGCTGGAGACCTCTTCAGGTGGCTCTGCCCACTCTGGCTGCGGGCTCTCTTCACGGGGCGATCCAAGATGGCGGCCTAGAGGGAGACTGCACCCCCAGTCGCTCCAGAACCCAGGAGTTAAGAAGGGGAGGCATTGAGAGACTCGGACTGAAGTGGAGCCACGGGTGAGTCTGCCCACTGGGTAAAGCTCGGCCCGGGTGGCAGGCCCAGATAGAGGTGGCTTATCGGAGCTGGGCAGGGCAGCTAGAGTCATCCACAGGCAGTCCTGCGCACTCCGGCGGTGGGCCCCGCCCACACAGCCAGCTTCTCCAGGTTCTCGGAACGGAACTGGCCCACTAGTGAGAGCCTTTCTGAACAGAGCAGGCTCCGAGTCCCGGAGCCGCTGCAGTGCAGTGTACTCCTGCAAAGAACCAGCGGAGAGCCTCGATCTGCAATCAGCCTCAGGGATAAGGGCAGGGCAGCTGGAGACCTCTTCAGGCGGCTCTGCCCACTCCGGCTGCGCGCTCTCTTCATGGGGAGATCCAAGATGGCGGCCTAGAGGGAGACTGCACCCCCGGTCGCTCCAGAACCCAGGAGCTAAGAGGGGGAGGCATAGAGAGACTCGGACTGAAATAGAGCCACGGGTGAGTCTGCCCACTGGGTAAAGCTCAGCCCGGGTGGCAGGCCCAGATAGAGGTGGCTTAGCAGAGCCGGGCAGGGCAGCTTGAGTCTTCCCAAGGTAGTCTTCCACACTCCGGCAGTGGGCTCTTCCCACACGGCCAGCTGCACGGTGCAGGCCCACAGTGAGAGCATTTCCGCACAGAGCCAGTTCCAAAACGTGGAACCAGTAGGGGGCTAGGGGCAGTATTCTTCGAATGAGCTGCTTTATCAGATTCCTCCAAGACATCAGGCTACTGAAGGCTGGGAGGTGATACACTGGAAATCTACTGGGACACTATAAGCCAATAGTGGAAAACTGCAATATCTCAGGGTCCCACTGACAACTGACCATTATGAGAAAACAAGGGAAGAAAATGTCCCAAACAAACCTAAATACTACATCAATAAAACCCAATGACAGCACAGCAGAAGAAATGTCAGAAAGGGAGTTCAGAATGTACGTAATTAAAACGATCAGGGAAGCTAATGAGGAGATGAAAGAGCAAATGCAGGCATTGAAGGAGGAGATGAAAGAGCAAATGCAGGCATTAAATGATCGCACCAATCAACAGTTAAAAGACCAAATACGGGAAGCAAGAGATCATTTCAATAAAGAGTTAGAGATACTGAATAAAAACCAAACTGAAATCCTTGAAATGAAGGAAACAATAAACCAAGTTAAAAACTCCATAGAAAGCATAACCAGTAGGATAGAACACCTGGAAGACAGAACCTCAGACATTGAAGACAAAATATTTAACCTTGAAAACAAAGTTGAACAAACAGAGAAGATGGTAAGAAATCATGAACAGAATCTCCAAGAACTATGGGATATCATGAAAAGGCCAAATTTGAGAATTATTGGGATTGAGGAAGGCTTAGAGAAACAAACCAAAGGAATGAACAATCTATTCAATGAAATAATAACAGAAAATTTCCCAAATCTGAAGAATGAAATGGAAAACCAAGTACAAGAGGCTTATAGAACTCCAAACATACAAAATTACAACAGACCCACACCAAGGCACATTATTATGAAAATACCTAACATACAAAATAAAGACAGAATTTTAAAGGCCGCGAGAGAAAAGAATCAAATTACATTCAGAGGGAAACCAATAAGAATATCAGCAGATTTTTCAATCCAGACCCTAAAAGCTAGAAGGGCCTGGAACAACATATACCAAGCCCTGAAAGAAAATGGATGTCAACCAAGAATCTTATACACAGCAAAACTTACCTTCAAATTTGACGATGAAATAAGATCCTTCCATGATAAACAAAAGCTAAAGGAATTTACAAAAAGAAAGCCAGCATTACAGAACATTCTCAGCAAAATATTCCATGAGGAAGAGATGAAAAACAATGATGCAAATCAGCAACAGGAGGTGCTAGCCTAAAGGAATAGCCAAATAAAGGAGAAACCAAATCATGTCAAAAACAAATATGAGTCAATTGACTGGGAATACAAATCATATCACAATAATAACCCTGAATGTTAATGGCCTGAATTCATCAATCAAAAGACACAGACTGGCAGATTGGATTAAAAAGAAAAATCCAACAATATGCTGCCTGCAAGAGACTCATCTCATAGAAAGAGACACCCATAGACTAAAGGTGAAAGGATGGGGAAAAACATACCATGCACATGGACACAGCAAAAAAGCTGGAGTATCCATCCTCATCTCAGATAATGTGGACTTCAAACCAAAACTAGTCAGAAGGGATAAAGAAGGACATTACATGCTGATTAAGGGAAGCATAAATCAGCAAGACATAACAATCATAAATATCTATGCCCCGAACATTGGCTCATCCACGTACGTCAAACAAATCCTTCTCAATTACAGAAATCAAATAGACCACAACACAATAATACTAGGCGATTTTAACACACCTCTCTCACCACTGGATAGATCGTCCAAACAAAAATTGAATAAAGAAACTATAGATCTCAACAACACAATCAGCAATTTAGACTTAACGGACATATATAGAATATACCATCCAACAAAGAATGAATACACTTTCTTCTCAGCAGCACATGGATCCTTCTCTAAAATAGACCATATTTTATGCCACAAAGCTACTGTTAGTAAATACAAGAAGATAGAGATACTACCTTGTACTCTATCAGATCATAATGGATTGAAATTAGAAATAAATGACAGAATAAAAAACAGAAACTTCTCCAATACCTGGAGACTAAATAATACACTATTATATGATGAATGGATAACAGAAGACATCAGGAGGAAAGTAAAAAAAATTCTTAGAAGTAAACGAGAACAAAGACACATCATATCAAAATCTCTGGGACACTATGAAAGCAGTACTTAGAGGAAGATTTATTTCATGGGGCGCATTCAACAAAAGAAGTATAAATCAACAAATCAATGACTGAACACTAGAGCTCAAAGCCCTAGAAAAAGAAGAGCAGACCAATACCAAAAGTAGTACAAGACAGGAAATAGTTAAAATCAGAGCCGAAATCAACGAAATCGAAACAAAAGAAACAATCGGAAAAATTAATAAAATAAATAGTTGGTTCTTTGAAAAAATAAATAAAATTGATAAACCCTTAGGCACACTAACAAAGAGAAAGAGGGAGAAAACTCAAATTACTAAAATTCGGAATGAACAAGGAAACATCACAACAGACACGAGTGAAATACAAAACATAATTAGAAGCTATTTCGAAAATCTATACTCCAACAAAACAGAAAACCTTGAAGACATCAACAAATTTCTAGAGACATATGAACTACCTAAACTGAACGAGGAGGACATACACAACTTAAATAAACCAATTTCAAGCAATGAAATAGAAGAGGTCATCAAAAGCCTACCAACAAAGAAAAGTCCGGGACCAGATGGGTTCTCAGCCGAGTTCTACAAAACCTTTAAAGAAGAGCTCATTCCAATACTCCTCAAACTATTCCATGAAATAGAAGAGGAGGGAACCCTCCCAAACTCGTTCTATGAAGCCAATATCACCCTGATACCTAAACCAGACAGAGACACATCAAGGAAAGAAAATTTCAGACCAATATCCTTAATGAACATCGATGCAAAAATTCTCAACAAAATTTTAGCAAATCGCATACAAATATATATTAAAAAGATAGTGCACCACGATGAAGTGGGTTTTATCCCTGGGATGCAAGGTTGGTTCAACATTCGGAAATCAATAAATGTCATTCACCATATCAACAGACTTAAAGTTAAGAATCACATGATTATTTCAATAGATGCAGAAAAAGCATTTGATAAAATACAGCATCCCTTCATGCTCAAAACACTAGAAAAAATTGGGGTAATGGGAACATTCCTAAACATTATAAAGGCCATCTACGCTAAGCCCATGGCTAATATCATTCTAAATGGTGAAAAACTGAAAGCGTTCCCCCTAAAAACTGGAACAAGGCAGGGATGCCCTCTTTCACCGCTTCTATTCAACATCGTCCTTGAGACTCTAGCCAGAGCAATCAGACAAACCAAAGAAATTAAAGGGATACAAATAGGAAAAGAAGAACTCAAACTATCCCTGTTCGCTGATGACATGATTTTATATTTAGAGGAACCTGGAAATTCCACCAGAAAACTTTTAGAACTATAAGTGAATTCAGTAAAGTAGCAGGTTACAAGATCAATGCTCATAAATCCAATGCATTTTTATACATAAGTGATGAATCTTCAGAAAGAGAAATTAGGAAAACTACCCCATTCACAATAGCATCGAAAAAAATAAAATACTTGGGAATCAATCTCACAAAAGAGGTGAAAGACCTCTACAATGAGAACTACAGAACACTAAAGAAAGAAATTCAAGAAAACCTTAGAAGATGGAAAGATCTCCCATGTTCCTGGATAGGCAGAATTAATAACGTCAAAATGGCCATACTACCTAAAGTGCTATACAGATTCAATGCAATTCCAATTAAAATCCCAATGATGTACCTCGCAGAAATAGAGCAAGCAATTATGAAATTCATCTGGAAGAATAAAAAACCTAGAATAGCTAAAGCAATCCTCAGTAGCAAGAGCGAAGCAGGGGGTATTGCAATACCAGATCTTCAACTCTACTACAAAGCAATAGTAACAAAAACGGCATGGTATTGGTACCAAAATAGACAGGTAGATCAATGGTACAGAATAGAGGACATGGACACAAACCCAAATAAATACAATTTTCTCATACTAGACAAAGGTTCCAACAATATGCAATGGAGAAAAGATAGCCTCTTCAACAAATGGTGCTGGGAAAACTGGAAAACTATATGCAATAGAATGAAACTAAACCCCTATCTCTCACCCTACACAAAACTGAACTCAAAATGGATCAAGGACCTCGGAATCAGACCAGAGACCCTGCATCTTATAGAAGAAAAAGTAGGTCCAAATCTTCAACTTGTTGGCTCAGGATCAGATTTCCTTAACAGGACTCCCATAGCACAAGAAATAAAAGCAAGAATAAACAACTGGGATAGATTCAAACTAAAAAGCTTTCTCTCAGCAAAGGAAACTATCAGAAATGTGAAGAGAGAGCCTACAGAGTGGGAGAATATCTTTGCCAACCATACCTCAGATAGAGCGCTAATTTCCAGAATCTATAAAGAACTCAAAAAACTCTACACGAAGAATACAAATAATCCAATCAACAAATGGGCTAAGGAAATGAACAGACACTTCACAGAAGAAGATGTACAAGTAATCACCAGATATATGAAAAAATGT
The DNA here is from genome assembly GCF_902686445.1 of Sciurus carolinensis. NCBI lineage: Eukaryota > Metazoa > Chordata > Mammalia > Rodentia > Sciuridae > Sciurus > Sciurus carolinensis. The sequence goes on along the minus strand of NW_025920245.1, from coordinate 391,902 downwards.
TCAACATCCCTAGTAATAAGGGAAATGCAAATCAAAACTACCCTGATATTTCATCTCACCCCAATTAGAATGGCGATTATCAAGAATACAAGCAACAATAGGTGTTGGCGAGGATGTGGTGAAAAAGGAACACTCATACATTGCTGGTGGGGTTGCAAATTAGTGCAACCACTCTGGAAAGCAGTGTGGAGATTCCTCAGAAAGCTTGGAATGGAAACACCATTTGACCCAGCTATCCCACTCCTTGGCCTATACCCAAAGGACTTAAAATCAGCATACTACCGAGATAGAGCCACATCAATGTTCATTGCTGCTCAATTCACCATAGCCAGATTGTGGAACCAACCTAGATGCCCTTCAGTTGATGAATGGATAAAGAAACTGTGGCATATTTATACAATGGAATATTACTCCGCAATGAAGAATGATAAAATTATGGCATTTGTAGGCAAATGGTCGAAATTGGAGAATATCATGCTAAGTGAGATAAGCCGATCTCAAAAAACTAAAGGACGAATGATCTCGCTGATAAGCGGATGAGGACATATAATGGGGGGTGGGACGGGCTAGCATTAGGTTTAGGGTTAGGTTTAGAGTTAGGCTAAGGAGAGCAGTAAGAATGAAGGAAAGAAGGACTGTGTAGAGGGAAAAGAGGGGTGGGAGGGGTGGGAGGGGTGGGAGGGGTGGGGGGGAGGGGAAAAATATAATAAACATCATTACCCTATGTAAACGTAAAAAATAAAAAAAAATAAAAAAAAATAAAAAAAATAAATAAATATATACATACATACTTGATTTAAAATTTACATTGAATGATCCTACAATATGTACAATCAAAAAAATGTGAGATTACACTCCATTTATGTATGACCTATCAAAATGTATAAATGCATTCAACTCTCATGTACAACTAATTAAAACAAAACAAAAAAAAAACAATCAATATTGTCAAATGTTTGGAAATGAAGCACATTTTAAACTAACACATGAGCTGAGCATGGTGGAACACACCTGTCATCCCAGTCTCTCCAGAGGTTGAGGCCAGAGGATCCCAAGTTCAAAGCTGGCCTGAGTAACTTGGGTAATCTGGGTAAACCATAAACTTACCCTTTAAAAAAAAGTCTGTGGATGTAGGTCAGTCATTAAGTGCTCATGGTGTACATCCACCACCAAGCATAATAAAATAAAATAACATGAGTCAAAGAAAAATCATAATAAAAATTAGACATCTTTTGTTATTTTTTTTAAGGTGGACAGAATTTTGAACTGAATGTTGAATAACTGAATGATAATAAAAAAATACTTTTTTGAGGAAAGCAGATAAAACCATGATAAGGTGGAAGCATCAGAGCCCCAGATTTCCAAAAAGAAGTCTGAGGAAATAACGAAAGCAACTCTTCATTTCAGGACGAAAAAAAAAAAAAACACAACAAATTAAAACCAAAGAAAGTATGAATTTGTAAATTCATATAGCTAAGGAAGAAATAACAACATCTTTCTTCCACAAAGCCTTGAGCAGACAGGACTGAGGGTGGGCATAGGAAAGGGGTAGGGTGGTAGTCAAGGAGGATGGAAAATCAAACAAAGTATCCATTTCATCCAACCCAGTAGGCTAGATACAACTGGTACTTCTGTTATTACTCCTTTAAGCTATTTTGAGATTCTGGAGCCAATCCAGGTCTCTACCACTTTTTTGGAAAGGGAAATTTTCACTGTGCAAGGCTGTGGCTCCATTTAGCAGGGAGGGGAAGTAAGGTACACAGAGAAAAAGACAGGTTGGCTTACGGCATTGTCAGTTGTGATTTGCATAAGTTTCTTCTGGTGCTCATTCAAAAAGGAGACTCTTGGCCCTCCAGACTGTTTACAGCTGTCAACCTGTGGTGAAGTAAAAGATGGTTTACTATCATAGAACCACATGGCTTCTGTGTGGCAAAGTCTACCATGGTAGATTGTACATGTTTCAAAGGTTGATTTGTAACTCAGCATTTATAATGATGCATCAACTAAAAGCTGAAAGAAAAGGTTAATTCAAAAGTCCCTTATTTCAGAGCATTTGTCAAATTTTTTCACTAACATTTAATCTCTGCCTCCTGATACTTCTCAATTACTTGATTTCTTTTGCCTCCTTCTCCTGGCTCCTGTGATCCAGTTCACAAAGATGGCAAAAACATCCTCAGTACCCTACTACTTATGAAAATATCTTCCATAGATGCTTTTTTGAAATGGTTTTAAATTTATAAATATACATATCTTTAAATGTCCCATAGCTAGACAAAATCAAAACTCTTTTCCTGACCAACATTCCTCCATGCCATTCTGTAGAGGTAAACACTGCTAACATCTGGTTCATACTTGAGTTTTTGGTCTGTACTTGGCATACACTTTTTTATGAATGTGGGGATGCACATGCATGCATAGAAATATTGGAATTCTTTTTCTTCTTCTTCTTCTTCTTCTTCTTCTTCTTATTATTATTATTATTAGTAGTAGTAGTAGTAGTAGTACTAGTAGTATACCAGGAATTGAACTTGGGAGTACTTAATCACTGAGCAACATCCCCAGCCCTTTTTAATTTTTTTGTTTGTTTTTGAGACAGAATCTTGCTAAATTGCTGAGGCCAGCCTTGAATTTGTAATCCTCCTACCTTACTTGCACAAGTTGCTGGAATTACAGGCATGCACAGAAGTTACTGTACCCAGCAGTTTATTATTTTTAAAGATGCCAAATTGGAATCACAGAGTAGCATTTTATTCTTCACATAACAAGATGCATGCTATTTAAATTATTTTTACTAAGCTAATATTTAAAGTAAAATTTACTCTTTTAGTGTGAAGTTCTGAGTCTTGAAAAGGACTGACAGTTGTGTAACCATCCCCATAACCAAGATATATCAGTTCCATAATGCCAAAAAATTTCCCTGTGCCCCTTTGCAGTACATCACTTATGCTTCTTGAATTGTGGAATTTTGTTGATGTCATTCCATAAGTTTTTTAAAAAATGTTTTATTCATGCATTGTAGTCAAACCTCATACCAGGGTTCATACTGACATATTCATGAATACATATAACATAATTTGCTCGATTTCAATCCTCAGTACTTTTGCTTTTTCTCTCCTCCTACCTGTCCCACTTTCCTGCCTCCATTCTAGTAGACTTCCTTCTATTTATTCATTGTTTTAAATTGTTCTATTATACTCATACACAAAAGCGGAATTCATTGTAATACATTTATACATGTGCATATCACAAATTGCTCAATTTAATTCTGTAGCTCCTCCCGTTTACCATCCATCCTTTCTCCTACTCAATTTCCTTCTTGTACTCTACTGTTTCCCCTTCTATTTCCATGAGATCCCCTTTTAAAATGTATTTTTTCTCTATTGTTTCTGCATTATGAAAGACTGTACTTGACCCTTGACTTTCTGACCCTGGCTTATTTTACTTACCATGATAGTCTTTAGCTTCATCCACTTACCAGAAAATGATATAATTTCATGATTTCTCTTATTTATTGCTGAGTAAAACTCCATCATGTATACATACCATATTTCTTTCTCCATTTGATTGTTGAGGGTCAACTAGGCTGGTTCCATTACTTGGCTGTTGTGAATGGCAATGATATACATGTTGCTAAGTATATATCACTGTAGAATATTGACTTTAGATGTTTCAGATAAGTACTAAGATGGATAGAGCTTGGTTATAGGGTGTTTCTATTCCTAGTCTTTTGAGGAATCTCCATGCTGCTTTTCAAAGTGATTGTACTATTTTACAGTCCCACCAACCATGCACAAGTGTACTTTTCTCTCCACAATTTTGCCAGTGACTCTTGTTATTTGTATTCTTGATCATTGCCATAAAAATCGTAGTGAGATATAACCTTAGTGTAGATTTGATTTGCATTTCCCTGATTGCTAAGAATGTTGAATATTTGTTCATATATTTGTGGCCATTTTTATTTCTGTTTTGAAATTTGTTCAGATTATTTGTCCATTTACTGGTTCTTTATTTGCTTTTCATGGGGGGCCAAGTTTTTTGGTTGTTTATATATTATGAATATAAATACATGGCCAAAAAAGTAGCTGGCATGTGTTTTCTCCCACACTGCAGGTTCCTTCTTCATGCTCTTATTTTTTTCATTTTTTTTTTCATTTTTACAGACACATTTTGATTAATTGTACACAAATGGGGTACAAATTTTCATTTCTATGGTTGTACACAATGTATATTCATGCCATTCATGTAATCATACATATATATAGGGTAATACTGTCTGTTTCATTTTACTGTTTTTCCATCCCCACCCCCTCCCACCCCTTTTTTCCTCTACACCATCCAAAGTTCCTTCATTCTTCTCTTCTCCCACCATCTCCCTTCATTATATAGTATCATGCATGCTCTTATTTTTTCACTGTGCACATATTCAATTTGAGGTGATTCCATTGATCAATTCTTGGTTTTACTTCTTCAGTTTGAGGAGCAAAAACAGACCTAAAATTCATATGGAATAATAAAAGATCCAAAATAGTCAAAGTGATACTGAGAAATAGAAGTGATGTGGGTGGCCTCACAATAAATTATTCAAATCACACTATAGAGCTATAGTAACAAAAAAAAGTATGGTATTGGTATAAAGACAGAAATGAATACTGATGCAATATAATAGAAAACACAGAGACAAATACACATACAGTCATCCTGTCCTCAACAAATTTGTCAAAATCATATGTTGGAGAAAATATAGCATTTTAAACAAATGGTGCTGGGGAAACTGGGTATTCATATGTTGAAGAATTAAACTAGATCCCTATCTCTTACTATTCCTAAAAGTCAATTTAAAGTGGACTAAAGACCTAGGAATTAGACCAGAAACATTGGAAGTGATAGGAGAAAATACAAGGGTCATCACTCCAAAATAGTGATGGCATATAGGCCCCATTTACTTTTAATGTATAAATTGAAACTTCATTTTATTAATTCCCTTTATACTTCCTGCTTTATGAGGTAGTTTATTTGGTCATGCAGACTACATGTTTGAGAACAAAACAATAAATTTCAGTTTCCTCCATAGGAAATACCTGATTTTCTAATTATTTTCTGTGTACTGCCTTAAAAACCCAATTCAACACACATAAACCCCATAGCCAAGCCTCTTAACCCAAAGAGGCAGAGTTTTATTTCTAGCACTTTATTATCATCAACTTCACTACTCTTACCACCACTACCAATAAAAGAGGTTGCTGAGTAAGAAGAGAGGTGGCCATGTAGTTTTTGCCAAACCATATTTCATTATTACCTTCCCTCCAAAGAATTTTTTTAGACTTTTTATCTACTGATCTCCACTTAACAGTGGAATGTGAACATTTAAATATTATAGATGTTGTCTATATCTGTGTATATACTATAGTCCTTTGGAGGCTCCCAAACCATTGAAATATCTATGACAATTTTGCCCCAAAATACGTGTTTTGAGACCCTTCTTTATGATGCCACATCTGCTAAGAATGCAAGGTGTATTGTGATTATGGGAAATCTGAAAATCCCTTCCTCCTTTGTCGATCTCCGGTCCAAGCTAAAAAATCTGTCATAAACGTAGGCCCAGCCTTAATGGGACATCTACAGAGCTAACCCAAGTATAGATATAGAGTAGTGCTCAGGTCTCTACATTTGGAAAGGACTTTTATACCTCATCGGCACTCCTATCTTAGAGAAATTCCCTTTTTTACCCTTCTGTATCTTCAGAGGTCCTTGCCTTCCTGTGAGGTACAAGTGGTTCCATCCTTCCATGAATTATGTTTTCATAATAGATAAAAGAATCACTGACTTCAGACAACTTCTGCTTCCAATCCTACCATGAACCTCCTCTGAGGAAAGGGTAAGGGGCACCAAACAGAGCTCCCTGCTGCAGGATGAAGACAGGGAAAATACATTAATCCTCATAGCAGAATGTGTCCTCGCATAGTTGCTACAGATTGGCCAACAGAAAATCAAGGTGCTGAGTAGGCAGGTTCTCTCTGGAGCTCTGGCAGTGGTACTGGTGAATAAACTCTTAGACATCTGGCTCTTTGGTTACAAGCAAATGTTTTGTAGTCACACTCTTCCTTGAAGAGAGGACAGCAATACCTCATCCAAAGTGTTGTTATGAGATTAATTCCAGGTACTAACATGATGAGCCTAGAGCTAGACACTCTAAACAATCTGTTTCATAAATTTGGCTATTTTTCTTAGAAAACTTATGTGGTTCCTGAAATGCCAAGTCAGCCCTTTAATTAGATTTCAGGTCTGAATCACCTTGAAATCCTTTTCTAAAACTGCCATTGAATCTTCCATTTTTGTGGAAACAGAGCTTCTGTTTCAAGATCATTCAAGTTATTAATCCATATAAATATGGGCTTCAGAAAATGGATAACACCATTTGGAACCAAAACTGTATGCCAGTGTCCATTTCCTCCTCATGCTGCCAGCAGGAGACATTATCAGATTTTTTTCTTTATTGTCAGTGTGATTTTTCTTTTTCCCAGAACTGACCCATTGGAAGAGTTGTCTCAGATGCTCATTAAATGTAGAGATTCAGTGTGTCTTCCCCCAAAATTGCCATATTTAACAAATAAGAATATATAGAGGACATCCAGCTAAATTTGAGTTTCAGATAAACAAAATGATATTGTGTGTGAATAAAAATTATGTGCTGTTATTTGGTGTACAAAACTTAGCTGGGTTAAATGTAATCTGATGGCCTTATATATGTAGGCCTTTTTGAAGGAGAGCCAATGTGCTTTAATTAGTTACCCTACATGTTCTCAGGAGATACCAGTACCAGTTGTCATACTTTGAGGGAGTTCTCTTGATGTTCCAGATGGTTGGAGCCTCCAGATTAATACACCACAAGAAAACAGTCACCATGTGGATCACAAAAGGCCCAACTGGATCAAGTCAACACAAATTCCTGTGAGATAATCAATATTTATTGTCTTGGGTTGTTTGTTAAGCAAAGATATGAACTCAAAATATGTGGCTTTGTGAACTTTACTTCTTGTAGTCTGTTATCATTGACTGAAAAGGGAATTCTGTTATTCTTGAAAAGTTGAGGAGGGGGATTTGTTATAATTTCAACTGTAGTTTACCTGAGATTTTATGTGTGAGTTTTCATTTTGAAACATTTCATCAATTTATTTTTGAAGGGATTTCTATGGGAAATTTTTTAAGGTTTTTACTCTACTCTTAGAATTTATAAAGTAATTTTAATTCCCACTTATAACATGACCCTTCAAGTATAATTGTACTTGTTAAGGGAATAAGATAGTGCTGCAGTAAGTAGCTCTATAATCCACACAAAAAGCCATATTCTTTGAAATCTGTATGATGTGTGTGTAATAAGAATGAGAGGTATTTTATTTTCACATCAAGAATTATTCCTCAAAGAATGTGTCCTAAAACACTTTGCCCTGCTGCTGAGATACCCTTTAAACAAGAAGGCACTTTCCTTGAATACATATAGACAGGACTCCTTCTGGAAATAGCAGATATGTACGCCTTTCCATTCATGGCCTTTGTGGCTATGGTGATGCAACACAGCTGGGAGAATGAGTCTATGCAGTGCTATGGTTTGTTGATACGAAGTCCACTTGTGAGGTAATCTAAGTCATATTCTCAAATGTAGATTATTCTAATTTGTTTTTGTTGTGAGCATTTTCATATATTTATATTTAATTAATGAAATTTTTATATGTAAGGAATAAAGTCAATATATTGATTTCAATATAATTTTTGTCATAATCCTTACTTAGCTTAGAATCCAGACTAAGAACAGGGTGTATTTGGGGAGGCCCTTAAAGGCTCAATATTTTGGGATCAAGACTACAGAAAATCTGGGGAGGCAATGTCATAGGAGGCAAGCTGTGGACCTATTGTAAAAACATCCCTGAGAGCAGACCAGAACATATGCTGGATAAGGAAAGATTACAACCAACAATTTTGAAGGGAGAAGGGATAAATAGTACAATTCCTATTTTATCTTCCCAACTCTCTTATTTGATGAGTGATTTCCACTCATCTAATGTAGAAGGAATGAGTGTGGAGAGACTAGATGTGTTTTGTCATGGATCCATTCCATGTAGAAGAATGTATCAGGAAAGCAGGTAAGCAATCCCCAGGATAATCCAATGTATGATTCGAATACCTGCATAAGATTCAGCTTACTAAATAATATTCCAGTCCTGCTTTTTTGAAATAATTCTGAGATTACTTAAGTGATATTTTTAAAGTTAAAAAAATGTTACTAGGTCATTTAGTCATGGTATTAGATAAAGGCAGTCTCTTAGTTTCCTGCCAAGGATGGCAAAGTACATAGTGTGGTGTGTGAATTCTGTATGTTCAATCTCAGATGACTAGGTCATATGCAAGAGTCCTAAGGTACCTTCCATTCTCTCTCTCTAAAGATAACACTCCCCTAGTGTCATTTTTACAGCATCTGTTAAGAGATACATGCTTTATTTCCACAACTGGACCAGAATTTGACTCACTGCTAGTGTACCAGACTAGTTATTCTAATTGGCACTTATCTTAGATGGTGGCCTGCATAAGGAAGGCAATTTTTAAATAAGAGGAAGGGAGGGGAAGATTTTTGTAAGCATTTCCAGTGTGGAGAAACTTGCTCATTGTGGTTACCACAGTAGCCTGATGTCACATTGATCATGGTGACCAAGAGGATGTTTTAAGAGATTTGGGTGATTTGGTGAGAAAAGCATGGCCCCACCTCCAGGTGTTTGGACTCCCTGAGGGTGTGGGTGCCCTGCTGTGGGGGCTGAAACCCCTGGGTTGTTGGAAGATAAAGGGACCACAGACCAAGATTCCTCATTCTGCTCTGGAACTTGGTGCCCACTGACTGGAAAGGGAGAGAGTTTTGGTATCCTTCTGGCACCAGGCAGTGTGATGTTCTGCTCCAGTGTGTCCTGGACCTACTTTCCATGTTAAATCTGGATGAATGAGGATAAAACAGGGAATGACCTTCTGTGAACCAAGCTCTCCTCTGTAAACTGGGGGTGGAAATGCTTACCCACAGGCCCACCCACGTGCAAGTACATAGCCCTGTGGATATTGTGTGATCACAAATGCCTGTATGAATTCAGACCACTTACTCCTTTTCAAATTTGTACTTAGGGAATAGAGGAGAAAAGCATAAGGAAAAAGCATGATGAGAAGTCCATTATACCCTCTGGTTGTTATGATCAATACCCAATAGTATCAGTGTCATTGGTCATTGACCAGTGCCTAGTATGGTGCACATAGTTACTCTTATAAGACACAGTGATTTCTGTATTATTTTTCTTTTCTGTAAGTTCCTCATATGGCTCATATCAGGTGTCTGAAGAAGACAGTTTCTGAGAATGTGGTTCATGATTGCTGCTCAAGATCTGAAGGGCAGTAGTGCTTAGGAGACCCCCAACACTTCCATCACTGGTAAGATATAATGCCTGGTTCAAGTGAGTTTATAAATCTGAATAAGGGTATATGGCAGAATAGCACACATGAGGTTCACAAATAGCCATGAAGTAGAGAAGTTAATTTGGTCTCATGGGGTTTACCCTAACCCTAACCCTAACCTTAACCCTAATCCTAATTCTTCACCAATATGTAGTTTATAGTAACCCTTGAGGCCCATGTTAAAAATGCCTTCTTTGTTTCAAAGCAAGGAATAATTAACTGGGGAAAATGATGATTAATATGCATTTGCAATTACATTTTTTGTGCATTTACACTACATTTTATTGCAGTGCTGGGGATTGAGGCCTCACACATGCTAGAAAAGCACTCTTCCACTCTACTATATCTCCAGTCTTCTTTTATTTTGAAACAGAATTTTACTAAATTGCTGAGACTGACCTTGAACTTGTGATCATTTGCCTTGGACTCCCAAGTAGCTGGGATTACAGGCATGCACCACCATGCCTGATTGTGTTTTCAGTAACATATTCATATATACATATACACACACATGTATATATATATATATTTATAGTATATATATAGTATATATATATAGTATGTATATATATAGTATGTATATATATAGTATAAATTATAATCAGTGACTTGCACATGTGAGATATCTATCTATTTCTCTAAATCTATATGCATATATCAATATTCAGAGTTCCTGGATCAAAAACTAAAATTTCTCTTTCCTAAGGCAGGTCATAGAGTCTCTGATGTTCCTCTGTCCTGGATCTGACCATAAAGAAATTTATTAACATCTCTGGTGTAATGGTAGGTCATATGACCCTCATGTCAGTCAGAATCCTGCCCCATATGATGGAGAAAAGACTGCTACACAGAGATGCCAAGAAAAACCTCAACAGGCCATGCTGTGTTTTTCTACCCAGTCTAGTACAACTAGATCATATGCTTTTCCAGTTATATTTCTCAATGATCATCCATGCTTTGATTGTGCTTATATTATGAAGCCTCTATAAACAACTCCAAAATGCTGGGTTCAGAGACTTTCTGAACAGCTGAACAAATGGAGATTCCTGGAGTGTGGCACCTAGAGAGGACATGGAAGCTCCAGGCCTCTCCCCCCATGTTTGTCCTACATATTTCCACATCTGTGTCCTTTTTAGTATTCTTAATAATAAACTGGTAAATTTGTTTTTCTCCATTCTGTGAGTTGCTCAAACAAGTTAATCAAACCTGAGAGGGGGACTATGCAAACCCTGATTTATAGCTGGTGGGTCAGAAACACAGGGAAAACAACCTGGGTTTGTGATTGGCATCTAAAGTGTGGCAGGTGTGGTCTTCAAGATTGAGCCCTCATTCTGTGGGCTAAGAACTGAATTTTATGTGAGAACTGAACTGAATTAAAGGATACTCAGCTGGTGTCCACAGCTTCAGCATTGCTTGCATGGTAGGAGAGATTAACTACAAAAAAAAAAAAAAAAAAAAAAAAAAAACTCCATGTTCCTGGGGTCAGAAGTGTATTGTTGAGTAAAAGTGTGAGAGGAAATGCATTTGAGGTCAGTTTTTTTCTCTTTTTGCAAAGATTGTGTATCATTGTAATCAGTATGGAGATATAAAATTTTAGGTGTTTCTAGCAATTTGAGATTATAATACTTCTTTCCTGGTGACTGCATATTTTTTACTTTTTAAAGAAGTTTTTAAGCAATGTTAGTTAAAATATTAGCTAATAGATATTAATATTTTCAAAAATAAGAATTACTGTTCAAGTAGAGTTTTCTCTATTAAATGACACATATAAGTTTTCAATTGTTTCTTAGGTCATAATTTTAAAGACAAAATTACCAGAGAGGAGCAATGATATTATAAGACAGTAGAATTTCCACATTTTTCATAGTGCATCATTTGAAATATTCAGTGACAAAAATACTAAATCTATTTAGAAAAGAACCTCTAATATTTTTCCTTTTCTTTCTTAAAACAATATTACAAATACACAAGTTTCATGCACAAGTTTCAAGACCAGTAATTTTTCTTGTATTCCTCTACAATCTGAATTTGACATTTTAACCTAATGTGAAATATATTACCTAGAAAACTAAGAAACTGTTGGTATCTAAAAAAATGTATCATTGAAAGACTGAGCAGGACACACTAGTCCTTAACTGATCCATAACAAGAATACCTCCTTCTTTGGCTCAATTGCAAGGTGGCACACACATGTAATCCAAGCGACTGGACCATTGAAGTTGGAGGATTGCAACTTTAAGGCCAGTATGGAGTAATTTAGCAAGGGTCTAAGAAATATATTGAGACCCTGTCTCAAACTAAATATAGAGAAGGACTGGGCATGTGGTTCAGTGACTCAATGTGGTTAATCACAGCAGGGTTCAAAAGGTGGCCAAAAAAAGATTTAGACCCAACTCACTAAAATGTCTTAAAAGTGCAAGAAATTTTTAAAAACTATATTTTGGCATTTTTAGAATCATGACATGTAAAATTCATTTTATTATAGAGAATTTGTTCACAGTTGTTTAAAAGTTTACTAGAAACACTTTCTAAGATATATATATTTTAAAGATATATATAAAGATATATATATATATATATATATACATTTTATCAGATACATTATGGTAATTCAGTACATGTGTATAATTTGTAGTAATCAGAACATAATAAGCATTTTTATCCCTTCAACTATAAATTGTTTTTATGTACCAGGAATTTCATTTTGAAACACATTTTAAGTAGCTACACTAGTAGTTGCCTTACTCTGCCACAGAAGTATCAGAAGTGATTTCTTCACTTGGTCCTTGGTGCCCCTTACCATCTCTCCTCTCTTCTTCCCATTCTCTGGGGATCAACACTACATTCGTTTCTAGTAGATTTCCTTAGTGTTTTCTACAAATAAATGAGAACATGTGGTGTTTCTCCCTGTATACTAGGCACATTTCACTTAACATAAAGAAGATTATTGGGCAATTTTTATGGTATTGTGCTTATCAAAGAAAATTAACCATTTTGATCCTTTATTTTTATTTCAACAGCATAGTTTTATTGATTTTTTTAGATTCACATGACAGCAGCATGTATTTTGACATATTATACATACATGGGGTGCAACACATTATGTTAGAGGCCAGATCTGGTTTCATTCTTCTGGTTTAACAGTTTTATGCTTCCTAAGTATGCAGGTCAGAGGCAGTAAGCACATTCACACTATTGTGAAAATATTTACCATCCATCTCTAGCACTTTTTATTCTTCTTAAACTATCTGTCTGTGGCTATTAAATAAGAGCTCCTCACTAACCCCTTCCTCAGCTTCTGGTAACTCTCATTCTATTTTCTGTGTGCATGAGTTTTAATTCTTGGATACATCTTCAAAATTAGTGCCTTACAGCTTTGGATAATTTGTGAGTGATATGTCACTTTCAATAATGTATTCAAGTTCACAAATTACTCCTTCAGGAATTTATTTATTTTTGTTCCAGGTTGAATAATATTCCATGGTATGTCCAGGCCATATTTTGCTTATACATTTATATCCTTTTGGACATTGATTTGTTTTCACCAGGAGTTATGATTAATAATACTACTATGAGCATATGACAAACATTTCCATACATTCAATTATTTTTAGCAGATCAGTGGAAGAAAAATTAATGTGTCAGTTAGTAATGTATGGCTATAATATTGACATGTACAGCTCATTTAAGCACTTATTAAAACATGCTGTACACTCTCAATGTGTTTTCAGTGGCTAACCTATGTCATGAAGGTAACACCTGCCTCATAAGTGTCATGTGCTGACACCAAACCAATATGTCGAACACTTGTATTATATCATGAAGTTAAATGATTGACACTTCTATGACATATTTGTTATTCACATGTTTCAAAGTAACAGATTTAATAAAAAATGCATATCTCTATATTCACTTAATTCAGACAGCATACAATATATGCCATGATTTATTGTTCAGAAGCCAGTAAATTGACACATTAGGAGAACTTATATAGATATAAGAAGTTATATTTGTAGTTTGATCAGGAATTAAAATTGTACTATCCTCACCAAAATGATTTGAAGAAGTTAATAATACAATTTTCATTAGATTAGCAGTGAATTTTTGGTTGTGGCATAGTCATTAACTGTCATCATCTGGATTGAAAAACAAACAGGGTCATGTTTCCATATAGTTCACTGGAAGAAGATGGTGTCCAAACTGTTCATGAGCATAAAGAAGCTTGTGAGCAACAGGATGATAGAGGTGGTCCTCTGTACATGGGATGTGCTTGCAGAGAAATACTGGTGTTGTGAAAGTCCTGGAAATGCCTCTTATGTCTACACAAGTGGATCACCGTGTTCCCGTTTCAGAGGGTCATGAGTCCTATAAGAAAGACATCCCAGAATACACCTAATACAGAAAATAAATGCCTCAGGAAGTAACTAATTCATAGAATTTTGCAGGATTGAGCAATGTGTGAGGACACATTGGGGAAAACAGTAGAAGATAATAAGTTATCACTCAAGGACTTGTACAAGACCACAGGAAAACAAGGGAACACAAGATATAATGTAGGAATTTGTCCTTGAACTTTGTCAAGCAGGAGGATCTGGGGCTGAGAATGATGATCTGAAGGAAACTCAGGAGGTAGGTGGCACAAATGGAGAATCTCCTTGAAAACCAGTGCAAGTAGATTATTGATTTATATTTGATGTCATCCCCAAAATCCTGAGACACAAAAGCATGTGTAGATATGTATCCCAAAATTGCTATCATCCCTGTGTGGATTAGGGTCAAGAGACCAATGAGGAGGTTGGTAGACTTGAGTCTGTGCTGTAGAAGGAATGTGAAGATGTGGAAGAGAAGAAGGATGGTGTTGACTGAGATTCCAATGCCAACTTTAGAGAGAAAGGCATTTCTTAGACTAATAAAATAATGTGGTTTGTATTCTTCATCTCTTGGCTAAGGAATCATGGAATATATATCTTAGGAGTAAACAAAGAAAGAGTCTTTATTTCAAATAATATTATCTTCATGAATCTCAGACTGTACTATTACCATTAGGAAAGTATGAATTCACCTCAACACACCTCTTTCCCATCTCAGCACTCACATCTCTCTCACATCTTCCAGCTGACATGTTTCTATTATTAGCTCAATCATATCTGGATTATGTAACAATTGTGGGACTCCCACTGTATATCAATTTTCCAATCCATTCAGAACTACTATTTATTATTGAATGTAGTTCTTGGTTATACTCTAATCTTGAGGTTTTCTGAGGTAGTAGTTTTCTACTTTTTCTTCTTTAAGCCCCATGTACATATTAAATATCTACAGTTTTTGATTAATTCAAATAGGAATATTGCATTATACTAGAGAATTCCAGTTCTCTCAAGAAATGAATCTCAATGGAGTAATAATATACATGGGTATATTATTTTTTTGCTATCTGTATACTCATTTATTACAAGCACTAATATCTTTCATAAATTAACTGATCCAACTTTGAGAATTATCTACTCTATAACACATTATTTGAATTTCCACATGTGATCTTCAATTGAGTCCAAGTGTGACATTGAGCAGTTTATGGTGCTATACACTGATCAACAAATTTGTAAAATATGGTCAGACATCTTTCCTTAATTATATATATATATATATATATTATGTGTGCAAGAAGATAAAGTAGTAAATGCCAAAGTGTTTATAATATAATGACCTCTACATATATTGACCATTATTTTTATTATGCCATTCCTCATACATTTGATTTGGGAGACTTCATTTTGTTCTTTTAATAATGACTACCTCTGTTATTGTCTCACTGAATTTCCACAATTTGAGAACATTTTCTCACTCTCTGTTGCCAGATCATTGCTGGTATTTTAGGAAATTTTTGAATACCCATTGTAGCTCTCCAAGTTATGCAAAAGATTTTATCATCACCAGAATAACTATACTAAGTGAACCAATCCAGTAATCAAATATTGTAGTAACATATTCTCATGTTTTCTACTTAGTCATCTAGAAGTAGGGTAGTAAAGTCACAGTTAAAATAAAACCTAAATTAAAAACAAAAAATTGACCCAAGTCTAAAAGATAATTTCCCAAAATAAATCCAATTATCATCTGCATGAAGTAAACAATTTTTCAGTTCAGAGGTCCAAGCATGAATTTGATACAGAAAATTTGTCATCAATCTACCAATGGAATGTTTCCTATACAAGGCATGTTTGTGTTTTAATTTAAGTGTCTTAAAAAGTAGGTATGTATTTTCAATAATTTCCAACCATATATTGGTAAACAACAGTCAGAAAATTATCCATAGGAGACTGTCATTTTTTCACTCTTTAGAACATGTAGATCTGTAAGTCAAGATATTAAGAGAAAACAGAAAAGTGAAATAGTTATAAATATAGAAAAAATATGAAGGAGATGTAGACACTTAGTTAAAATATTGAAGTGTTGGGGTCTGGGGAGATAGCTCAGTCTGTAAAGTGCTTCCCTTGCAAGCACAAGGCCCTGGGTTCGATCCCCAGCACTGCCAAAAAAAAAAATATTGAAGTGTTGATTTTTGCTTATTTTTATCTTTAATTGAAATCTCTTATTTGTGTACAGAGTCATCCATACTTGGCAGAATCAGAATTGGTTGAGCCATGGGAGACAGAAGACTGATTTTCAGGAACTGGCAGCCATGATAGATTGTTGCAGGTATGCTAAGGAGTAAGTGCCTGTGTGTTGGAATGTCTTACATTCTGATTGATATGCTAGTTCTCAAAACAAATGGTTTTCCTAACTCCACTCCATCCTTTTCCTCATAGAAGAAGCCAGTCCCTTGTGGTCTTGTTCCCTTTACTTTTGTGACTATAAATAAAAGGAAGGTGGGCTACTCCATGTTGTTAGAGGCCAGATCTGGTATGGCCTGATCCATCATGCCCCATCACATTGGAAAAGGGTATTGGCACTTGAGCTTTTATTGATTAGATGTTTCTGGGTAATTAATAGATTTATAACCAGTATCATCCTCTGCCTATTAGTCCTTTTCTCATCCACACTGGATGTGACTGAATTCCCTGCAATTTGTACTTGGATTTGGGATGAAGAATTGTAATTCTATATGTGTATATAGTGTGTTGTGATCAAAACAGAAAAATTTCAATCTTGTCAATTGTTATCTTTTTTAAAAAAAATAAGAAAACTGATTATTTGAAATGTATAAGTAATTATTATAGCCAAATTGTCGGGGTGCCGCGGACCCCCAGCCCTTCGGCGTGGCCAAGATGGTGCCTGGCAAGGTGCCAAGGAAGTGCTGAGAACAAAACCAGGTACCTCCAGCAGACTAATACTCTCTGCCAACAAGTGGCGTATTTTGAGGAAGTTAATGTGATTGGTCATGGGTCCTCGTGGACACTGCATGATTGCTATATCCACACTATTGTGCTCCATTACTGTCCATGCTTTCCCCTCGTGATCTATAAGCTGATTGGTTGTTGTATGTAATGTAAGGCACTTGCAAGAGCGGCCCACTGCTGCTGGCCAGCCAGAAGAAGCAGACTGCAGAAAATAAAGAACTTGCCCTGATCCGGTTTCGTGTTTCTCTGCGGGCAGGGGACGCGATAGATGGTGCCGAAACCCAGGAACGAGAAAAAATATAAGGGTAAGTTCACATAAGTTCTCAAATCAAGAAAAATTAGTCTGAGAGTTCAAAAGGTGAGACGTCTCGAGGTTCGCGGAGCTGCGACAATTTATCACAAGAGGTTCCCCAGAGGAGGGATGATTCATCACAAGAGGTTCCCCAGAGGAGGGACGATTCATCACAAGAGGTTCCCCAGAGGAGGGACGATTCATCACAAGAGGTTCCCCAGAGGAGGGACGATTTATCACAAAAGGTTCCCCGTGGGAGGGACGATTCATCACAAAAGGTTCCCCATAGGAGGGACGAGTCAAGTGGTACCAAACTGTGTGCGTGTGTGAGTGAGCGTGTGTGCGTGCGCGCGCCTGTCTTTTGTTTGTGTGTTTAAACTAGTAAACTACCTCATAGTCATGGGAACGGATCTGTCTAAGATTAGAATACAGCGGCCTCTTAGAGAACTTTTAAAAAATCACGGAACACCATTGAAGGCAAACACGGCCTTCAAGTTCCTAGATACTGTAGAGAAAGTCTCTCCGTGGTTTTTAGACGAGGGATTATTAAATCTTCCTCAGTGGGAACAGCTAGGAGAGGATCTGCGTGACGCAGAGAGACGTGAGCCTTTGCCAATGGGAACTCTGGCAATATGGTCACTTGTTAAATCTTGTTTGATGCAACAAGGTAAATCAAAAAACCCTTTTAGGGATTTAAAGGGGCCTTTAGAAGAAGGAAGTCAGATCTTAGAAGAAATTAAAGAGGAACGATCATGTTCTCAGACTTCAGAAAGAGTGGGAACATAATATAGTAGCCATAGTCCCCACAAGTATTGGGAGATAATTGTTTCATGATTTTCTACATTCAAACCTAATCTGATTTCTCAACCAGGTAAAAAAAGGGTTAAAAAGTCCTGGGTGATCCTCCCTCCCCCCTGCCTGGCCTTGTCAAAGCCTACAATGGAATATAAATTACAGCAGTCTCAGCTGGAAGGAGGAGGGGTAACCTAAAGAAAAGAAAAAAAAAAAAAAGGTGTCCGTTTTAAACTTAACTAACTTATTTTCTAGGATTCTTTGTTTGTTTTGTTTTTCTTTAATGCTGTATTTTTGAGCTCATAATTTTGATCCTACATACCTAGGTTAATGATTTTTTTCTTTTTGATCAGTTCTATTTTTTATTCAACTGAAGTTTTTAAACATCTGTTTCATTACAATGAACATTTACCTATAAAGTTACAAGGCCTTTGATTTTATGTTATCTGTATGTCGTGCTGTCTAATGTCATGTTTTGTCAAAACTGAGCGCTCTTAAAATTAAAATTTAAAAATGGATCCAAATACTTTTATTCACGTGATTTAAAAAGGTTCAATTTAAATTGGGTAAACTAATAAAAGTAAAATATCTTTAAAAATAACTTACAAGTCTCCAGGTGGTCAAACTAATAAAATGTTAATGTTAAACAATGTCTAATATCAATTGCTTCTAGGACTTTTCTTCAGCAGGAAAGAGGCAACGGATCCTGTTCAGGACACTTGTCTGATATCTTGGTTTTTATAAAATAAATAAATTGGAGTTAACATGTATGGGATTACTCAAATGTGTTTGTAGAGACGTCTGGTTAATTTACAAAGTTAAAATACTAATTGTTAAATAACATCAAGTACTTTTAACTTCTTAAATTACATGGGGTATCATACTTAAACATTATTGGTGTTTTCATAGGTTGGTAAATAAAAAGGGTTTAAACTTGCTTTGTGTCATCACTAAACTAAAAACAAGGTTATTAGAAGTTATGTCCTAACAAGTGGAATTCTATATATAAAGGGTCCCAAAAGTTTCACCTGTGTTTCAATTAAGAGTACTATGAACAACAAAATATTTAATCTTATTAAAATAGAGTGATTTATCTAAATTCAAAATTTTCATAAGAGTTGTATCAGAATGTAAACAAAAAGGGGTCAACAGATAGGAAAGAAAAAATAAAAGGTTCCGGGTTTAAAAATATATTTAATAAATAAAAAAAAGAAAATGTTTCTGGGTAAGAAAGTCTGTGTGTAAGTAAAGGGCCAGTTTCAACAAGTCTGTGTATAACTAAGTTGGTTGTATGTATGTAAAACAACTAAAGCTATTTAAGGTTTTTCCTAAGGTAAAATACTAATGTTCTAATATAAGCCAAAGTTTAATCTATATGGTAAAATGACATGGTAACATGACAAGGATTTCTTAGAAACACTAATTTACTCTTAACTTTGTGTCTCTTAAGTTTTATTCTTTAAAACAGTTAGTCTTAAAAATTGGGGTGTATACAATTATGGTTAAACAACTGTTAAAGTATTGTACTGTGTTACAGAGTCTAAATTTTTCTTTAAAAACTAAATTTGGTAAAAAAAAAAGGTGTCAAGGTAATTGTGAAATGGTTTCTAGTTGTATATTAAATGTGTTCATATTTTTCAGGTATACAAGTTTTAAAGCAGGAAATTTATCAAGCTGCTATTCTCCAGATAAACTTGTCTGTAGTGGTAATTTTAAGCTTATAAAGAGTAAATTTCATTGGGGATTAATTTCTATCATTTAGTGTTCTATTAGAGGACCTGTTATCAATAGGATATATGTAAAATTGGTTATATTTTACATTGAGATAAAAAATTTCAAATGTAAATGTATTTCTAAACATTAGAGCCTGACTTGTTTAAAGGTTAATTTTGTGAAACATAAAAATATTTTGCCACTTTGACACACAAAAGGAAAGTTAAAAGCTCTCTCAGCCTTTCTTTGATTCATGTTTTAGATACAATGTTAAATTGTGTTAATTATAAAGTTTGTATAGACTCAGGAAACAGTATATGTAAACTACTTAATGATATTTAAGGAAGAAACAAAGATCAACATCAGAATTAGAACACTTAAGATCTATAAAGAGTCACGCCTTACCTGAGATAAGGCTCTGCCTCCCACCTTACTACATGTTAGAGTGACTCCAAAATAAGTCAGACTTCAGCTTATTTAAAGTTATAATCAAAAGATTGGTTTTTGTTGTAAAATTACTATGATCTCAATTAGGAAATATAATGTGGTTCTCAGTCAAAATTCAAGATAGCTATTATACAAGCAAAATATATTTTTACTCTTGCTAATTTCATTTTGTAAAACTGTTACCTGTTAATGTTTTACAAAAGTAGCTGCTTCAAAAACACGCAACCTAGGTAACTTATGATAATAAGCCATCACCTATAGAACAGATAGTGGTAACTTCCAGAACTAATACAGACTCCAGTTAGATAAAAGGGTAAATAACTGTAAAGTTATAAACATTAAAGTTAAAGCCCAGTACTCTCACTTTATGACTGGTGAAACTGGCTTGCTGGATGATTAAGATCAAACTTAGAGATTAAAATTATGAGACTAGAAGATAAAAAATCACTCAGTGCATCTGCTACAGAGGAGGGTCATAAAAAAAGGGAGACATCCCTTAATGCTTCCTAAGGAAGTCACCTCATCAAGGAGACCCTGCCTAACCAATGGTACTGGAGGAGCTAAGAAGCTGCTCTTCAGTTCTCTACAAGTGGCCCCTGTGGGAACTCAGCTGACTCTTTTACAAGACAGGAACCAGGTCAATTTGACCAGCTTGGTGTTAGACACCCAGCAAAACAGTAAAAACCAAAATATAGCCATTCTTGGGCATTTAAGAGAAATAATAATTAAATGTAACTTAAGATGTACACTTATGTTAGTCTACTAGAATAAAGACTGGAAGCTACAAATGAAAGATTCTTCAACAAATGTGCCTGATAACTATCAAGAGAAACTGCCAGAGTCAGAAGTTTTTAGTCAGTTTAAGGCCTGCAGATCTTCCTAAGCTACACAGGTAGACTTAATCTATGTTTGCTCGTATGATTACCTAGCCCTAAGTAACAAAAGTATAGAGCTCTCTACTAAACACAGGTTATACCAATAAAGGGATATTTTACACAATCAGATGACTTAAGTAGCTTAACTATATTTTTTGGGATATCTATGACATTAAGAGTTAAATGTTGTGTTTACATTCCTGATAACCTGGACAATGTTAAAGTTCCCAAATAAAGGCCTTGTCCTTTCCAGCCTTTGCTAGGTCTAGTTATGGGAACAATTTCTCAGTTCTTCCACCTCCTGGTAAAAGATTGACTTCTGTCATTTTCATGATACTCAGTGGCATGTTCCAGATGCTACAACATTTACTTTGTACTAATTTCATTTCAGTACTCATGTCTTTTTGTTCTTCTATCATAGAAGCACCCACCCCCAGATGACTTTACAACCTGCTCCTCCCCAACCAGACTTCTACCTCGGACCCCTCGATTGACCCGATTTTTAAAAAAGGAACTCCAAACTGCTTGCCCCTCACTGCCCCCTTTCAGCTTCGAAGCAGCCAGAACGACCGACGCCCCCTTTTCCTTGAAGCAGTTGGGAGTTCCTATAGCTAAAGCGGAGAATGAAGCCAGAATTAAGGACAGGTAGTTAGTGTAGAAATAGGGAATCGGGTCAATTCGAGGAAATGAGGCCATGAAGCCATCTGCCTTTACAAATGTCAAGGATCTCCGGAGCCCATTGATTACCAAATTTACCTGCCTATAGGGGATGTAGGGTGCGCTCACTTCTCGGGACTTTCGAAATATCAGCTTTCTCCCTGCCGGGAGAAGTCTGTATTATTCCCTTTAAACAATCCAAACTATGGTCCTTACTCAACAGTACCAAATAATTAAGTAAACTGATAACCGAGGCAGGATAGACAAATGGATATAAGATTCTATCCATGATAAACAAAAAGGGGGAATAGAGGAGACCTTCAGGTCCCCTAAAGATAAACTTTCTCTTTGTCTCTTTGTTTGGGGTTTTTTAACTCTGGGTAATAAGGGTAACCCGGTGCTTTACTGGAGCTGCGGCTCAGTTTGTGTGTTTCCACGGAATAAACTAACTTACAACCTCTTTTTAGTCTCTTAGGAGGAACAGTTCAACTATGTAACAAAACAACTGCTTCTCTCAATTGTACTTCAGATTTGTGCTATCTCTCAATGTTAAAATGCTTCTAGGTTCCTGCTGGCAGACTTAATGTGTGTTCCTACCTTCCTACCAGTCCCAGTCTCTGTTACAGATGATGAATTGCCAGTATTGCTTTCCAGAAATAAGAGGGACTTTGGAATCACCGTAGCAGTCATTACCACCATAGTTGCATCAGCAGCAGCAGTCGCCGCAGCAGCTGTAGCCTTGACGACATCAGTACAGTCAGCAACTAAGCTTAATGAAGTGGTCCAGCAGACAGCTACTGCTCTGTCTACTCAACAAACAGTGGATCAACACCTAAAAGCAGGACTACTTTTGGTGAACCAGCGTGTGGACTTACTTCAAGAACAAATGGACCTTTTACAAGAACTGTTAAGCGTGGGGTGTATTTATCACCTGCCGGGACTGTGCATTACACCTGTAGCTTATCATAATCTTAGTTATGCAGCAAATTTGTCTAAAATCATATCTACTCAGCTACGTGCCAATTGGTCTTATAAATTTGATAATCTTACTGCCATTCTTAGATCACAAATTGTTAGCCTTAATTCTACTAGAGTTAATGTAGCCCCTATATCTGAAATGCAAAATTGGTTATCTTCTTCCTTCAGTTTTGTAAAGCAATGGGCAGGAATGGGAGCATTGTGTGTGTTTATGATCATTGCAATTGTCTTCCTCATACGCTTTATCATGCGTATACGCCAAGTTCATGCCAGAGATCGCATCATTTTCCATCAAGCCATGATGGCCTTAGAGGCTGGCAGCTCTCCTCAAGTCTGGCTGAGCATGCTGGATCGGTAGTCAACGACAGGTAAGGAAGGAGGTAACCGCGTACCGACCTAAGACAGGAGCTGTAGCATGCTCTGCAGTTATCCGATGACGGGTAAGGACGATGGTTGACCACTCCGCCTAAGACAGGCACGATCCCAAGCCAGCATTCTTTTAATAAATAAAAAAGGGGGAGTTGTCGGGGTGCCGCGGACCCCCAGCCCTTCGGCGTGGCCAAGATGGTGCCTGGCAAGGTGCCAAGGAAGTGCTGAGAACAAAACCAGGTACCTCCAGCAGACTAATACTCTCTGCCAACAAGTGGCGTATTTTGAGGAAGTTAATGTGATTGGTCATGGGTCCTCGTGGACACTGCATGATTGCTATATCCACACTATTGTGCTCCATTACTGTCCATGCTTTCCCCTCGTGATCTATAAGCTGATTGGTTGTTGTATGTAATGTAAGGCGCTTGCAAGAGCGGCCCGCTGCTGCTGGTCAGCCAGAAGAAGCAGACTGCAGAAAATAAAGAACTTGCCCTGATCCGGTTTTGTGTTTCTCTGCGGGCAGGGGACACAATACCAAATCACTCTATTGTGCTATAAAATTTGAGTTAATTTACCATCTTAACTTTTTGAATATATCTTACCCACAATCTATCTAATTACATTTTTTAAAGATCTAGTAACCTGTTCTCTTCTTGACTTCTGTGTGATTAACTTTTTCAGCTTTAGTGTATGAGTGCCAACATGTGATATTCGTGGAAAATAAAAATTTTTACCACTACTAGGAAAAGATAATCTTTCCACAAAAATGATCCAATAAAATGACACAATTTGCTCCATTCCCTCATCCCATGTTTTGTGTTTGTCTGCCGGGATAAATCCAAGAAAAAGTTTAGGAATATATAAGTCAAATATCCATATATGTCCCAGTTACATGGATCACATTTTTTTCACTAGGACTTGGAACTCCTTCTTTATGACATCAGTGAACATATGAATGCCATTTGTACTTTGTTATAATTTTTTTTCACATAAGTCAAATAATTAAAGGCATTTCTTATAGTATAATTTTAAATGGGTAAATATTAACATGTAATATTTGACTTATAAAAATCATTTAACCCAGGCATTGGATATTGAGACATTAGGATTGCAAGTTCAAATCAACTCTCAAGAACTTAGCAAAGGTCTAGGCAACATAGCAAGACACTTAGCAAGACCTCAGAAAAAGAAAAACAAGAAAAACTTGGGTATGTGGCTTATGGTTAACCCTAACCATCGGTTCAATCCCTGGTACCAATAAATAAATAAAGAAGGTTTATAAATTGCCCTCTCTCAAAAAAATTGTATTATAAAACAAAACAAAAATTGCACTCTATCACATCATTTCTGTGACATACAAGATCTCTAATATGTTTTCAACATTTCTGCCTTATAAAAATAAAGCATTCTTACACTCATTGAATAAAATATTTTAATCATCTATACTTCAAGTCCATTGGATGACATTAAATTCAGTGTTACCAAGTAATCTGCAGTCCTACAAAAAGGATTAATAAAAAGCAGATATGTGAAGTGCAATGTATTTGCAATAATATTCAGGAATTCATGGATTTGTTTGTTCATTGCTTAAACCCAGTGGAAAATTGTCTTCTGAAAGTGAACTTCTGTATAAGTAACAGAAAAAATTTACAATTTTTTCCTGAAGAAAGAACAAAAGGAAGGGACACAGTTTGATGCAATCCTAATCACAACTATTCTTTCTCCAGATATTGCCAGCACTTAACCCAGAAAAATATATTTCTACTCATTCTGCTCTCTCTAGATTTAAAATACAATCATATCAGTACATGTGGCACAGTATATATATATATATAATATAATATATAATATAATAATATATAATACTATGTATATGTGTATATGTATATATAATATATAATACTATGTATATATGTATAAACATAGTATTATATATACATAGTATTATATATACTATGTATACATATAATACTATGTATTATGTATTATATTAAATATATTATATATTATATTATATATTATAATATGTATTATATATATTACTAAAATAATATAAGTATGTTATAGTGATATGTAAATAAAGTTATATAATAATGTCCATGATGACATACCATTGATAGAAAGCATCTGGGGAACGGAAAACATTAAAAAATATGAGCTAATCCTATGGTTTGTCCTTTTCCAGGTGTGATCCATCACATTGAAGACTGGCACAGTACACTGTAAGAGATCAGGGGAAAGAACAAAAGTTATCTGCCATCAGTCAGGTTATATGGATAACTATCCAAATAAGGGTCTTAGGAGTGATCCTGACAACTTCATACCTGGATGCTCTCTTTTACCAGGTACTGATATAATGCTTTATGCACTGAAGAAATGCAGCTGCTCCCAGACTCAACATTCTGTGTGTAAGGATTAGAAATCACATTGAATATAACATGACATTCTGAAATAGGTCACATTTGAAGAATCCACATCTGGTAAGAGGAAGAAAAGTTTAAGTGAGTAGATGAATAAAACATCACACATGAAAAAAATAAATGTCCAAAAATTTCAGAGTTTTATTTATTATAGCTCATAGCAAAGACTGAAGTATACTCACTTTAATATCTGGATCAAGAAGGGAGTCATGATAGGCAGTATGCCATCCTACAATCACCAAAATCATGGGTAGCTGTAGGATTCATACGTGATAACACATGTTTCTCCATACTAGTGAGAACTGCTCAGGCAGTGGAGTTGAGCTATACAACAGGACAGAAGTAGAATTCTAGGAGGATACTCCTTTGCAGGCACAGTTGCAAGTTTCAGGGTCATAAGACCTTGTGGATGGGCAGATCTCAGGGTGAAATTGTGAATATTGCCCACATCTGTTCTCTCTTCTGCAATATGAACATCATCCTGCATCTCTTTTGGCATGAGGTGATGCACAAAACCTATTATTTACTCACCACTTAGTTATGCATGTGTAGATGCATATGCTTTAGTTTGTTTATCACACAGCTCACCTTCACCACTGAGGCCAATCATCTCATCCTCCCCTTCTTTTCATTAAGGTAAAAACAGATAATGAGGATAAGGCAGGTGAGATTGCTCCTGCTTCAAGCAAGTGGGATTGGGACTGAGGTCCATGTAGGCAGCACTTTCTACCTTGGGAAATTACTTGTGCTGAAAATGTATGGAAAACACATGGAAAAATGAAAGGTACCTCAGGGAAGGTGAAAGCATCACCCAGTCCATGTTATTCCTGTGAGCAAATCTGTTTTAAAATTCATGAACTCCAGCAAAATGAACAGTAAAACCCTGGACAAGTTTCTGGAAAATGAATGACAACTATTGGTGAGAAATAGAGTTTATAATTGATTGCTTGTGTAAATTGTCAGATATAAAGAGCAGCTCAGGATTTATACTAAGAGCTTTGATATTTATATTATCACTTTTGTAAACTTCTGAGAGAAGTCACTAGAAGAGAAAGCATTAATTTAAAGAAACAAGAAATCCAAGAGGTGCTTTTTTACAGACCCACAATCTGTCATTTCTGGGAAACCCAAGCAGTCCTGCAGGAGAGTCCATTTCTCTGATGTAGTGATGGAAGATTCAAGTCATGTTTTCCTTTTCAACAGCTTTGGCTTTTCTGTATCATTTTGTTCTTCATGTCTTAGTGACAAGATAATGATATAGGCTGACATTTATGAATTGATGTAAAAGACATAAAGAATCAAGTTTGGGAAAAAAATCTGAAAGTTATGTAGCATTAGTAAGGCAGGATATGACCTAAATGTTCCTCAAAAATGAAGTAGATTCAGACATTTTCAATGTGTCAGAAATTCAAATGGGTATTTTTTTAAGTGACTAAAACATAAAGGACTAATGAATATAAATATTCTTCCTCCAAAATATTATAAATTTTATTCCTGGGTGTTTTGGAACCAAAAATGGAGAACTACCAGGATAATCATTTGATGTTTTAAAATATTTAATGTATTTCAAAACCTTAGCATCATGGTCCTCTCATTTGCCATTTCCTAAGAGAGTACAGGGTAAGAAAATTTTTATTTGATGAAATTAATTTGGATTCAAAGACTACATGAGAAAATACATATAAGTAGTTTATAGCAAAGTGAGATGCCCATTTGTGAAATGAGGTTTGTAACATAAAACCTCATTTCCTTCTAAAGATTTGAAAATTTATAGTTATTCCAATTATAGTAGTCCCTCACATCAATAGTTCTTTTTGAATTAAGATGACAGTAGAAAAATTATAATTAATAAATATTCTAATTTAAAACTTACGGCTTATCTGATGCTATAATGTATATGTATATGAATAAGTAATATTTAATATCTCTAGATGACATATTGTATGTAATTTGTGTCACTAGAACTCATAAAATAAAAATAAATGTAAAGATAAAATTACTTGATATTCCTATGAAAATAATTACTCACTTTAAGGTGTTTTAAATTAAAGAAGCAAATATTCTTAGAAGAAAATATCTTCATTTTGCCATACAAAACACAGTCCTCTGTGCTGAGTAGTACTGTTGGATCTGACATATCCTCTTCAGATCCCAGAAGCCACACTAGTAGGCTCAAATTTTCTTCTTTCACATATTTTCTTGGATCTAAAGACACAGTAATTCTGCATCTGAGGAAACACAGAAACCCAGAAATCTGAGGCACGGGAGGCATCTGTGCAGCTAAGGAGAGCTCAAACAACTGTAAGTTTTAAGGAAAAGATGTCTTTAAGCTCTATCTCTGCAGGACTGTAATTTTAATGTCTGTAGAACAGTAACAAGATCCCACCAGTGAACACAGAACTGTGGTTTCTCTACTTGAATATGTCTCCTGTCTCTAAATTTTACTTTATTCCCTGTTGGATGAAAGCAGTCTAGGGAGAGTTGGGCTCCAACCTTTTCTCTGAGTTCCCTGAATACATCTGGAAAGAGATCTTAATTGGAATAATGTCTCCATCATTTTGACAACTCCAGTTAGTCTCATTCT
Organism: Sciurus carolinensis; assembly: GCF_902686445.1. Taxonomy (NCBI): domain Eukaryota; kingdom Metazoa; phylum Chordata; class Mammalia; order Rodentia; family Sciuridae; genus Sciurus; species Sciurus carolinensis. Next base: position 363,952 of record NW_025920245.1, on the reverse strand, counting down.
GGCCTTAAGATCCAATTAGTACAAACATTCCACAATTACAATGCCTTTACTTTGGAGTGAAAGATTCCTTTTACCCCCTTGGTTTCCATGCTCTGAGGGTTCTCTTACAGTGTTTGATGGGCCCCTCTTCCCTAGTTTGTTCTCACATGCAGCACTGATTTTGGGGTATTCTTGGATCAATAAGTCATAAGTTTCAAACTGGTAGTGTTTAGTTTCAAGCTCTAAGACATTAAAATCATTCAGAAATAAAATTAAAAATAAAAAATAGAGGCAGAGTTCAAGGTCACTGGTTGAAGAGATCACTGATGGATTGAACATAGAGCTGAAGCAGAGCCCAAGGTCTGAGTCCACTCTAAGGTGTCTGCAAGATTAGGCCTCATCCACACTAATGGAGGTAGAGTGGAGGCCGGCACTTTCTCTGAGAGAAACCATATAAAATTACACCAAGATTTTTGTTTACTGTATATGAAGATACAAAAAGTATTAAAGAAAAAGTGGAGGCCTAACACCCAGAGTCAAACCAAGATATGATCATTTCAAGCAGATCCATTGATGTTAGGTTGATGAAATCAGAAGTTACTTATTTATCACAGCAATTATTGATATGTGAAGAATTAAGGTAGGTATGTTAACAAATGAAAAATTAGTTATTTCTAAAGATAATTGGAAACTTGAAATAAATTTAAATAAATATATTGAATACTGTAACCTGTACTGGATAATTCCACATGGTTGTGTCTGAGGTAGTGCAAAAGAAATTTAACAACAAATGCTAAAATGTAAGACTTCCAAGGCCATGTGAGAGGGAGATATAAAATAGAAGAAGACCATAAATACTTTAACAGGCATTCCAGCATATGTGCAATTAGGCCAGACTCATCTGGGAAGCAGGAAGACCAGGGTTTCATGTGCTGTGGAAAGTTCATCTCTACATGCAGCTTCCATCCAGGCCCAGTGAGCACCTGGGTTCTATCATAATCCCTAACATGGCATGACCCATTGATCACCAAGGTGCCTCCTGGAATTCTGCCCCTCTCACTCCATAGAAGTTTTCTCAGGTAAGCCATGGGAGAGTATTCTCCAGTGTACTCCCAACTTTGGTTAGTGTTTTTTTGTGGAGCCTTGAAGAGCTCTTTGGAGATGTAGTGAGGTGTAGGTACACACCACTGTTCTATTGTGGACTAGCCATATGACTTTGGAAAGGTGAGTCCAATTTCTATGTTGATGTTTCCCTGATTTTTAACACAAAAAATTACTCCATCTCCATTTGTCAGAATTAAACAGTAAAACACTAATATTAGGTCTGTAGTTCCAACAGTTAAATGATACACTCTAGGGAGTAGGTATCAGACATTAGATATATACAGACTTTCAGGAATATTCTCATATGTATTGACTAGTACAGAAAAAAATTTTAAAGGACCAATGTATGGAATGAATCAGGATGCATTTGAATTCTGGTTTTTATATATTTATAGAGACTGGAATAGATTTTTAACCTCTCAAAGCCTCTGTTTACTTATCTGTAGGATAGGGCTGATGCCAAATACATCCCAAGGCTCACATGGGAATTAAATGAAGTCATAGATAATACGTACCTGTGCACAGTGAGTGATCCCTAAGCCAGAGAGGACTGGCCTGTTTTTCCTTCATTTGTAGACACCCAGCAGCAGCTCCATGCCTGTCCTGCAAACAAGGAGCTGCTAATTAATGCCCCCTGGATCCTTACTTTCCTGAATCACCTTGGCCCTCCCCCTGCCCATGGCTTCTAACTTAATGAAAAACCAGGCCTAGTCAAGTAGGCAGAAAGGAGAGATAAGGGGGGAGAGAACTGGAGAACAAAAGAGACTTTAACCTATAAAAGATGTAGGGTGCATTCACTTCTTGGAACTTTAGAACATCAGCCATGGTCCCCTTCTTTCTCCCGGGAGAAGTCTGTATTATTACCTTTAAATAAAACCTGCTTAATATGCTTGCCTTGGCTGCTTCTCTAGTGTTCAATCCTCAACATTAGAAGGAGCAGAACTTGTCACCATTAAATGGTGGTATCACCTGCATGACAGTCACTGTCTGAGGTCACACAGGAGAGGCATGACACCACAATGGTTTCACTAATCCCATGGCAACCAGAGAAGCTTTCACTCCTGGCTGTTTCAGACCAAGATTGAAAACAAGTACCAGCTCAGTTGGGTTGGTCAGAGGAAATACAAAGGGAGCGAGTTCCAGGGACCTGTGGTTTTCAAAAATGTTGATACCGCTGTTTACCGGTGACGAGTTCTGCTCCTTCTAATGTTGAAGATTGAACACTAGAGAAGCACGCCAAGGCAAGCATATTAAGCAGGTTTATTTAAAGGGAATAATACAGACTTCTCCCGGCAGGGAGAAGGGGCCATGGCTGATGTTCTAAAAGTCCCAAGAAGTGAGCGCACCCTACATCTTTTCTAGGTTAAAGTCTCTTTTGTTCTCCAGTTTTCTCCTGCCTTATCTCTCTCCTTCCTGCCTATGTGACTAGGCCTGGTTTTGCATTACTGAGAAACCATGGGCAGGGGGAGGGCCAAGGTGATTCAGGCAGGTAAGGGCCCAGGGGGCATTAATTAGCAGCTCCTTGCTTGCAGTCCTTGATAAAGGCAGGTAAATTTGGTAATCAATGGGCTCCGGAGATCCTTGACTCCATTCTTCCAGGGGCAGTCTCCAACTTCCAAAGGCAGATGGCTTCATGGTTTCATTTCCTCGAATTGACCTGATTCCCTATTTCTACACTAACTACCTGTCCTTAATTCTGGCTTCAATGTTATTCTAAACTCATTGGATGGGAGACAAGAAACCAGGCTGTGTGCAGCATACAGCCCCATGATTGGTGAATCACTCCAGAACCAGGCAAGACAAGGAACCCCTCTGAAATCTTACAGCAGACATTCAACTCCAGGTTTGCTAGGTGAGACTGTTCTCATTTGTTTGCACCAGGCCTCATGACACCAAGCAATTATTCCCCACCAGGTCCAGTGGTCCAGTTTGAGCAGAGGAGTGCTTGGTGGCACGTGAATCACCAAGCTGAGCACCAACTCCGTGGTATTTTCTTCTGAATCTTCTCTAGGACTGGGCACACCTGGAATATCCTAGTCAGGAAACTAGCCTAGAGTCCCTAGAGTCCTAGCAACCACACTGAATGGTGGCTGGTGAGAACTCAGGGCAGTAGAGAATGCAGTGAGCATGGTGGCTTAGGTGATCTATGAATTGAGACACTTCATGCCCAATCTTGGGAGTTGTTCCTCATTTCCTAGAAAGTTCATCAAGGAGAAAGCTGTAAACTGGAAAGTGTGTCTTCTAGGTGAAGGTGGGTGCCTCTTCTGATGGCTAATATGGAGACGTGGGAGTCATTCACTCAGCATGTTGGATGGAGGACAGGATGGTGCTGACATGCAAAGAGAGACGTTCTGGGCTCACTCCACCAGCAAGGCCACACCTCTTTGGCGGCTGCCTTACTACTGGTCTGCACTCAGAAATTTACCTACTGGGAATTTCCAGGGTCACTTCAATTCACCTCGACATGTAGAAATGCCTATCCTATCTGTGTTCACACGTGTTCATTATCGTGACCAGACTAGTGCCTGTTTGCCACAGAACCCTGTGGGATATTACCATGAATCCTCTTACCAGCTTCAGGAGGATGTCGACTATAAGACAATGGATGATATTGTTAGACACCAATATTGACCGATCCCCAGAGAGTCAAAGTGCACACACGGTAATGCAAGTCACACAAGGAGGTTTTCTTTAAAGCAAGCTCATGCCTGGACTCTGACCAGCCCCTCAGACCACTACAATGACTGAGTGGAAGCAGCACAGAGGGGTAAGAAAGCACTCTTTTTAAGAGAATTTCAAGCATTCACACACGAAGACCTGTACATTATTGATTAACATTTGAACATCTAAACATTCGTCCTCTCTGGTTGGGTCCTGCCAATCTATTTCATTCTCATTGGATCCCACCAGAACTGAATGGTCCTGGAGGAAGAAGGGAGCAGGGAAGGGGTGAACTATGCAGGAGATGTGATGGGCCTAGACTCCCATGTCAATGATAGATAACGTTTCTGGGCAGCTGGACATTCCTTGGGAAGATATCTCTTAATAGCCTTGACAAGCACGGGGTCCAGAATGACCTGTTAATCCTGTATTGGCTCTTGAAGGCACTCTCCCAACTGACTGCATCCTGGTGATTAAGACAGCTTCTCATTCTTTAGTATTTGCATGCCATTTCCTGGAAGGGGTTTTACAGACCAGTTCGTGAAATGGCTGGTTTACATAAGATGACTGCACAGATGTCACCCTGTTTTCAACACTTCCAAGATGAATACTCAAAGAGGGAAAGGAAGGACATATGGGGGGGAAGGAAATCATAAGTGTATTGGAGCTGAAAACCTACTTCAGTGAAGAGATACTCTAAAACTAGTCAGGCTTCTTGGTCCACCCACAAATTCCACTTCTTCAGCTTCAACATACACTACAATATAGGAAGTAGTACTTGCCAGTTTATTCTGTAAGCAACCATCATTATGGACCTTAATTCCCCTTGCAAGGACCACAATGCCCTTGCAAATTTGTGGATTTTTCTTGTTGCTCTCAAGGAACAGCTGATTATACATATGCTGATTCATATTTTTTTGGCATAAGAACCATGAGGATAGACTTCCCTTACATGCATGAACTACAATTTAAATGAGTTGAATTTGTAATATGCAGTACTGAATCCACCTCACAAAATACAGACTGCACCACAATATCAGAAACATAAACACAGAAAAACTCTGCTAAAATGCAAATGTGAAGACCCAACATGGGCAAAATCTGAATATCAAAATAGGAGTGGTTCAAGAATATCAGAATATGGGATAGTACTTCTTGAGCAAAAAAAGTGTACCACAGGCATTTGGAAATTCTCAAATCCTTTTATTTATTGACTTGCTCCTATCACCACCAATCTGCCACTTACCTAAAGCATCTGTTTACATTCTTTGGATGTAAATTCTTACAAAGAAGGACCCTTTGTCATCCCTTACCCTGCAAAGAGCAATCCAATAATTCCCAGATAAGTGGTAAATTGAGAACAATATTTGCTTTACCCACTTCTAAAGTGCATCTCTTGAGGACATTCCTCAAAATCAACAAGAGTCTATACAAGTGCTCCATTCCTTTTGACACTGGAGATCCAATGATAGTGGGAGAGTAGGTCATAAATTCTACCTTTTCAAGTGAATTCTATTGACAGAAACTAACATGGATTCAACCTCAAATCTTACCATTTTTCATCAAGTCCTAAGCAAGACAATGCAAAGCAAAGCTTAATAGGAATCTCAGAACCAAGGGCGACTGCTTTTTTTTCCACATGTTGACATTCCAGTTGACATTGTGGTTTACATGGAAAGTGCTCAGGTGTGAAAGTGCCCTTCATTGGTAGAGTCTGGAAGTGTGTCCAAGAAGCCTCAAAAATGGCAAAGACCAGTGCATTTGTCATTTTGAATTTCCTGCCACAGCAGTCTTCTGCACACTGCCTAGGTGAGTATGTTGCTGAAGAAATATCCACACTAGAATACTCCTGAAAGAGATGTTATCTACAAACTAATGAAATTTGAATGATGTGAAAGAACACGTCCACTTAAGAAAAGCAGGTGACTCAGGAAGCACTGCTCACTTTAAGTGCAGCTCCCAGCTAAAAAGGTAGCAATGGCAAGAGTTTGCATGTGAAACTGGAACTTCTTTGACAGTGTTGATTGAGAAAATAAAGTTGAGATGATGGAAGTTTGGCTTCCTCCAAAGTGTTTACTCTAATTTTTTTTTTCATTTTTCAAATCCAGTGGTGCTGAGGATTTGAACACTGGTTTTCCCGACTGTGAGGCAAGCCCACTACAGGATGGGCTACATCATCAGCACATGAAAACCTACTTTAGGATACACTTTATCATGCCCTCAGATTCTCTGTCTGTGAAGATCTTTGCAGAGAAGCAACCCTAGATGAAGTCAATAAATGAAAAAGGAATTCTTAATTCTCATTTTCATAACAATCTGGCAAATAATATTTTTTGCATGTCAAGACCCAAAGTCCTGGGTGTGTCCTGAGGGAAAGAATTATCCTGTCTTTATTTAAGGAGGAAACCATCTGTAGTTGATCCCTGAGGAGAAAATTATATCACTGATACATGGAGAACAGGGAAATAGGAGAGGCAGGACTATGTGAGTATTAGAATATGCTCAGGTTGTTAGTATGAAAGGAGATTTGGGGGATCATTCACCATTGCAACCCCAGCCATTATTTCACAATCTACTCACACCATCCTAGATAATTTTTATTTAACTTTACTTTTCACATTTTACTTCGGAAAATTGTAACCAGCAGAGTGCTGTGCAAAATGCACAAGCTGGTTCTGGAACTTGCCTATCATCTCGGGTAGGGATGAGGAAGAGGAAGGTGTTTCTCCTGGGAAACGACAGTTTCCTTCAATGAGGGAATGCCTCATCAACGTTGCCAGACGATGTCAGGAAATATTAACAGGCAAAAGCAAGTGGTGATGACTCTCGTGGTCTGGGTTCCCAGGACCTATATTTGCTGGCAGAAAGGAGACATTCCTCATCCAATTTCAATCTTCCTCTCAGTATGTTTGTAGTTTTTACTCTCAAGATTTTTTACAGTGAGATAAGGACTGAAATTTATATCCCTGATCTCTCAATGATTCAGTTGCATTCAGTTACACTCAGGACAATATCTTACTTGGTTACCAGTGCTCCTGTGACATAAGAGCCAAAATGTGAGATCTCCTCTATCCAGGTGGATGGGGCAGGCACCAGGCAGGTCGGGTGTGAATGGCTCAGGGATTTCAGGGTCTGGTAGGAAAACAGTAGGTTTCTCTCCCAGAGGGTTTTTCTGAGACTTGAGCAACATGGTGTTTGAGGAGTGACTCCCATGACCTGGCTCCCGCACTGCAGATTCTGCCTGAGGTCACAGAAGAAAGCCCTGACAGCACGATGGTGTCACCTCTCCATTGGCAAACAGAGATGAATCCATTCCTGGCCAATTCAGACCAAGAGTGAAAACAAGCACCAGCTCAGTTGTGAAGGTCAGAGGAAAGAAGAAGGGAGCGAGTGCCAGAAAACTGAGGTTTTCCAAAATGTGATTCTAACCTCTTCCGCCAGGAGAGTACAGCCCCATGGTCCATGGATACCTCCATAAAGAGGAAGGACAAAGAACTCCTCTGAAGCCTGGCAGCTCACACAAAACATCAGGTCCGCTAGGTATCGCGTTCCCTCTGCCTGCAGAGAGAGACACGACAAACGTCTGAAGCTTTGGAAGCTTATTGTGCACAGTCTTCCTTTCTTTCCCTCTTTTCTATCCCTTTCTCTCTTTTCTTTCTCTCGCTCTCTTTCCCTCTGCTTAACTCTCGCCTGCTCCGGTTGCTCCGCTTCTCCCGCTCGGCTCACGCCTGCTTCGGCCACTCCGCTTCTCCCACTCGGCTCTCGCCCTCGCTCGCACTCTTCTTCCTCGCTTCTACTCCTACTCTCAGCTTCTTTCTACTCTCAGCTTCTTTCTACTCTCAGCTTCTTCCTTACTCCCCCACCCACCAAGCTTATATACACTTCAACCAATCAGGGGAGAGCACACGAGATAAACGCGCGGACAGCTGCAGGCATAGAATAGGTACACGAGGGGGGCATGCTCTAATCACATCGTTAACTAGCCAATCATTGGAATTCGCTGGTTGTTTACTGTATAGCTGGCTGCTTTTGGCTCAGCGCCAGGCGCCATCTTGACTGTGCCCAAGGCTGGGGGTCCCGGAAACCCCGACAGCTAGGTGTCACTGCACTTGTTTGACTGCACCAGGCATCATGAGAGCAGGCAATTATCCCCCATCAGTCACATTAGGCCTGGTTGGTTGGAGGTGTGCTTGGGGACATGTGGATCACCAAACGGATCACTGTCTCCAGAGCTTTTTCCTTCCAAATTCACTCCTCCAAGACCAGGCACACCTGGAATATCCTAGATATGAAACTAGTCTAGGGCCCAAGCAACCACACAAAATAATGACTGGGGACAGTTCCTGGGAGTTGAGCATGCAGTGAGCATAGTGGGTTAAGTGATCATTGAATTGGGACAGTTCACACCCAATCTTTTGGGTTGCTCCTTTTTTTTCTAGAAAGTTCAGCCAGGAGACAGCTAGAGTCTGGGAAGTGGGTCTTCTAGTGAAGGTACATGTATCATCTGAAGGCTTATATGGAGTCATGTGAGTCATTCACTCAGGATGTTGGATGGAGGACAGGATGGTGCTGACATGCCAGGAGAGATATTCTGTGATCACTACACCTGCAAGGCCACATCACCTTGGCTCTGGCCTTACAATTATGCTTCACTTTGAATTTTACCTGCTGGGAAATTTCAGAACCAACTCAACTCACCTAGAGATGCAGAAATATCTGGCTTGTCCTTTCTCTTAAACAGACTAGTGTCAACCTGACACAGGGCCTTGTGGAAAATTCCCACCAGTACTCTTAGCAGCCCCAGGAAGAAGATGAATACAAGACAGAGGATTACATAAGACACTGCTGATGGCATGAGGAAAAAAGCATCACATGGCATAACTCCACATTGGAGCATGCACCATGCTGAAAAGTCTGTGATGAAAAACTTCCAAGATGAATATTCAAAGAGGGAGAACAAGGACATATTGTTGGCACCCAATGCAGAAGGCTGCGGGTGCTGAAAGCCTACTTCAATGAAGAGACAATCTAAAACTATTCAGCCATCATTGTATACCCTCAAATTCTACAACATGTCTTCAGTTTCAACATACAGGAAGTAGTACTTGCCAGTTCATTCTGTAAGCAACCATCATTACAGACCATAATTCCCCTTGCAAGGACCTCAAACCCCTTGCAAATTCGTGTCTGTTTCTTGTTGCTCTCAAGGGACAGCTGATTATACATACGCTGATTCATAGTTTTTTGGCATAAAAACAAGGAGAAAAGACTTTCTTTAAAACACAACACTTACTCCCATGAACTACAATTTAAACGAGTTGAATTTGGAATATGCAGCACTGAATCCGGCTCTCAAAATAAAGACTGCACCAAAATATCACAAATGTAAAAAGAAACAGCTGTGCTAAAAGGCAAAAGTGAAGTCCACAAGTGAATATCAAAACAGGAGTGGTTCAAAAATATCAGAATATGGGATTGGACTTTCTGAGCATGGAATTGTTCCAAAGGCATTTGCAAATTGTCAATTGCTTTTCATTTCTTGACTTGCTTCTATCCCCCACCAACCTTCAAAATGCCTAATGTCTCTGGTTTCCTCCTTTTGGTGTGAGTTCTTCCAATGACTGTTTTTTTTTTTTTCCTTTAACCTACAAAGCACAATCTAATAATTCCCACATCTGTGGTAAACATGAGAACAAAATATGCTTCTCCCACTTTTATTGCATCTAATGCATCTATTGAGGAAATCCATCAAAATTAACAAGATCCACTGAAAGCGCTACATTCCTTTTGACACTAGAGCTCCAATTATAGTGGGAGAGTAGGAGGTAAATTCCCCCTTTCTCCTGAATGCTATCAACACAAACTAAAAAGCATTCAGCCCCAAATCCTACCATTTTTCCTTAAGCCATAAGCAAGCCAATACAAACTAAAACTGACTAGGAAATCAGAGCCAGGGGTGACTGTCTTTTGGCTTCACATGTTGGTTCTACAGCTGAACTTGTGGTTCATATGCAAAGTGCTCTGGTGTGGAAGTCTCCTTCATTGGCAGTCTTGGAGTTTGTCCAATTAGCCTCGAAATTGGGAAGGACAAGTAAGGTTTCATTTTGAATTTCATGCCACTGCAACCCAGTTCACATTGCCCATCAGGAGTATTTGCTGGAAAAAAGATGGTCTTAGCATACTGATGAGTGAGATGTAACAACTGAACTAATGAGAGTTGAAAAATGAGAAGAAACACATACTCTTAAGCAATTCAGGTGACGGGATGCACTGCTCCCATTGAGTGCCTCTCCCAGCTGAATGGAATCAATGGAAATTGCTTGCAGGTGAAACTGGTAGTTGTTGAACAGTGTTGATTTCGTTGAATAACAGGAGAAAAAGAACAAGGTTGAGAGGATAAAAGGTTTGCAAAATCAGAAGTGTTTTTTCTTAATTTCTTAAAATCCCTTGGTGCTGGGGTTTGTTCCCCTGCCTTTCCTCTTCCAACACCAGTGCCCTACGTGATGGGCTATATCGTCACCCCAGAAACAGCATGTTTAAGGTACATGAATTGATCCCCTCAGTTTCTTTGTGAAGTTCTATGCAAAGAAGCAACCATACACAAAGCCAATCAATGAAATAAGAATTCCTAATTCTCCTTCTAAAATCAACCTTGCACAACCTTTTCTGCATCTCATTACCCACAGCCTAGGAGTGTGTCCTGAAGGAAAAATTTATCCTGGTTTTACTTATGGAGGAAAACGGTTGTAGCTGATGCCTGAGCAGAAAATTATATCAGTGGTCCACGGAGGACAAGGTACCAGGAGAGGCAGGACTATGTGGCTATGAGAATATACGCAGGTTACTTTTATGAAAGGATATTTTGGGAATCACTCACCATTGCATCCCCAGCGATTTCATTCACAATCTACTAACACCTTCCTTGATCTTTTTTTTCTTTTTACTTTTCCTTTTGACATTTTAATTTGGAAAACTCTTACCAGCAGAGTGCCATGCAAAATGCACAATCCAGTGCTGGTTCTGGATCTTACCTATCATCTTAGGTAGGGGTGAGGCAGAGGATGTTGTTTCTCCTGGGAAAGACCAGTTTCCTTCAATGAAGGAATCCCTCTTCAAATTATCCAAATGATGTGAGGAAATATAAAAAGACAAAGGCAAGTGGTGATGACTCTCAAGGTCTGGGTTCCCAGGACCCATATTTTCTGACAGAAAGGAAACATTCCTCATCCAATTTCAATCTTCCTCTTGGTATGTTTGTAGATTTTACTCTCAAGATTTGTTACAGTGAGGTAAGGGCTGAAATTCATATCCCTGATCTCTCAATGATTCAGTTGCATTCAGTTACACTCAGGGCAATTCCTCACTTGTTTACCACTGCTCCTGTGACATGAGAGCAAAATAGGTGGGGCTCCTCTATCCAGGTGGAAGGGGCAAGCATCAGGCAGGTTGGGTGTGAATAACTCAGGGATTGCAGGCTCCAGTAGGCGAAAAGTTGGTTTCTCTCCTCTTAGGATTTTTCTGAAACTTGAGCAAAATGGAGTTTAAGGAGTGACTCCCATGACCTTGCTCCTGTACTGCAGATTCTGCCTGAGATAACAGAGGAAATGACTGACAGTAGGGTGACATCACGAATCTCATGCTAATCAGAGAAGCTTTTGTTCCTGGCCACTTCAGACCAAGGGTGAAAACAAGCAACAGATCAGTTGTGATGGCCAGAGGAAAGAAGAAGTGAGTGAGTGCCAGGGAACTGAGGTTTTCCAAAATGGGATTCTAACCTATTTGGCCAGGAGAGCACAGCCCCGTGGTCTGTTGATCCCTCCAGGACCAGGTAGTCCAAGGAACTCCTCTGAAACCTGAAAGCTCACACTAAACTTCAGGTCCACTAGGGATCACTGTACTCTTTTGGCCTCACTGGGCATCTTGACAGCTGGCAATTATCCCACACCAGTTCCATTGGCCTGGGTGGGTGGAGGTGTACATGGAGACATATGGATGACAGAGCTGAGCACTGGCTACAGAATAAATTTCTTCCAAATCCACTCCTTCAGTTCTGGGAACACTCAGAATATCCTAGTCAGGAAACAAGTCTAAGGCCCTACCAACCAAACCAAATCATGGCTGGTGAGAACTCCTTGCATTTGAGTATGCAGTGAGTATGGTGGGTTAAGTGATCTTTGAATTGGAACATTTCACACCCAATTTTGCGGGTTGGTCCTATTTCTCTACAGAGTTCAACCAGGTGACAGATGGAACCTGGGAAGTGGGTCTTCTAGTTGAAGGTGGATGCAAATTCTGAAGGATTATTTGGAGTCATGGGAGTCATTCACTCAGGATGTTGGACAGAAGATATGATGGTGCTAATAAGCCAGAATAGATACTCTGCTCACTACACCTGAAAAACCATACCTTCTTTGCTGTGGCCTTACAACTAAGCTGTGCTCAGAAATTTATCTGCTGGGAAATTCCAGGGCCACTTCAACTCATCACGAGATGCAGAAATATCTGGCCTATATGTGTTCACATGTGAGTTCTTTCTCTTGACCAGATTAGTGCCAACCAGGCACAAGGTCTTATGGAAAATTACCACCAGTCCTCTTAGCAGCTCCAGGAGGATGCTGAATACAAACCAGTGGATGATATAAGAACCTGCTGATGACATGAGGAACAAAGCATCACATGGCATAACTCCAGATTGGAACATACACCATGCTGAAAGGGCTATGATGAAAAGCTTCCAAGATGAATATTCAAAGAGGGAGAGCAAGGACATTTTGAAGGCTCTTGGTACTGAAAGCCTACTTCAATGAAGAGACATTCTAAAACTTTTCAGCCATCATTGTCTACCCTCAATTTCCATGACATGTCTTCATGTTCAACATACTCTACAAATAAAGGAAGTAATACTTTCCAGTTCTTTCTGTAAGCAACCATCATTACAAACCCCAATTCCCCTTGAAAGAGCCTCAAACCCCTTGCAAACTTGCAACTGTTTCTTGCTACTCTCAAAGAACAGGTGATTATACAGATGTTCATTCATAATTTTTCTGGCAGAAGAACCAGGAGAAAATGCTTTCTTTAAAAAATGGCACTTATACCCATGAACTATAATTAAAACAAGTTGATTTTGGAATATACAGCACTGAAGCCAGCTCTTGAAATAAATACTTCACCACAATATCACAAATGTAAACACAAACAGCTCTACTAAAAGGCAAATGTGAAGACCCAAAACAGAATGTCAAAATGGGAGTGGTTCAAGAATACCTGAATTTGGGATCAGACTTACTGAGCAAGGATCTTGTACCACAGGCATTTGCAAATTGTCAAATGCTTTCTATTTCTTGACTTGCTTCTACCCACCACCAACCTGCAGCATTCCTAATGTTTCCGGTTTTCTCCTCGGTGTGAATTCTTGCAATGAATGGTTTATTTCTTCCCTTACCCTACAAAGCACAATCCAATAATTCCAAGATCCATGGTAAAAATGAGAATGACATATGCTTTTCCCACTTCTACAGTGCATCTCTTGAAGACTTCCATCAAAATTAACAAGAGTCTACACATGCTCTGTTCCCCTTGACACTTGACCTCCAATGATAGTGGGAAAGTAGGTGTTAAATTCCCCCTTTCTCCTGAATATCATAAGCACAAACTAACAAGGATTCAGCCTCAAATCATACCATTTTTCCTCAAGTCATAAGCAAGCTAATGCAAAATAAAACTGACTAGGAAATCTGGGTCAGAGGCGGCTGTCTTTTGGCTTCACATATTGGTTTTCCAGTTGACCTTGTGGTTCACATGCAAAGTGCTCCGGTTTGGAAGTCCCCTTCATTGTCTCTCTGGGAGTGTGCCCCAAAAACCTCAAAATTGCAAGGCCCATGAGTGTCAATTTAAATTTCTTTCTACTGAAAGCCAGTGCACATTGCCTATCAGGAGAATTTGCTGGAAAAATATGGTCATAACATACTCATGAGTGAGATGTAACGTCTGAACTAAGGAGAGTTGAAAGATGTGAAGAAAGAAGTACTCTCCAACAATGTAGGTGACTGGGGATTCACTGCTCCATTTGAGTGCAACTCCTGGCTTAAAGGAGTCAATAGAAATTGCTTGCAGGTGAAACTGGTAGTTGTTGAACAATTTTGATTCCATTCAATAATGAGAGGAGAAAAAGGAAAAGGTTGAGAGGATAGAAGATTTGCACCCTCAGTAGGATTTTTTCTTATTATCTTCCAATCCCCTGGTGCTGTTGATTTGAACCCCTTACTTTTCTCTTCCAAAGCCAGTGCCCTATGGATGTGCTATATCATCAGCACAGGAACAGATTCTCCAAGGTTCATGCCTTGATCCCCTCAGATTCTGTCCAGTGAAGTTTTATGCAGAGAATCAACTCTAGAGAAACTAATCAATGACTAAGGAATTCTTAATTCTCCTTTTCAAAGCAATCTTGCAAATAACCTTTTTTGCATCTCAAGACCCACAGTCTATGGGTGTGTCCTGAGGGAACAAATTATCCTGTGGAATTAAATTAAAGAGGAAACCGGTTGTAGCTGATGCCTGAGAGAAATTTATATCAGTGATCCATGGAGAGCAGTGCACCAGGAGAGGTAGGACTCTGTGGCTATGAGAATGTGCTCAGGTTGTTAGTATGCAAGGAGATATTGGGGATTATTTGCCATTGCATCCCCAGCCATTACCTTCACTATCTACTGACATCTTCTTTGATTTTTTTTAAAATTTCGTTTCAGCATTTTACTTTGGAAAATTCTAACCAGCAGTGTGCTGTGCAAAATGCTCAGCTACTGCTGGTTTTGAATCTTGCCTATCATCTCAGGTAGGAGTGATGAAGAGGAAGATGTTTCCCCTGGGAAAAGCCAGTTTCCTTCAATGAGGTAATGACTCATTAACTTCACTAGATGATGTGAGGAGAAATAAACAGATAAAGTCAAGTGGTGGCTTCCAGAGTCTGGGTTCCCAGGACCCATACTTGCTGGTAGAAAGGAAGCATTCCTCATCCAATTTCAATCTTCCTCTCAGTATGTTTATAGGTTTTACTCTCAAGATTCATTATAGTGAGATAAGGGCTGAAATTCATATCCCTGATCTCTCAATGATTCAGTTGCATTCAGTTACACTCAGGACAATACCTCCCTTGGTTACCAGTGCTTCTGTAACATGAGAGCAAAAATGGGAGGACTCCTCTATCCAGGTGGAAGGGGCAGGCATGGGTGGGGCTGATCATGTTTGAATAGCTCAGGGATTCCAGGCTCCTGTATGCTTCAGTTGGTTTCTCTCCCCAGATGGTTTCTCCGAGCCTTGAGCAACATTGAGATTGAGGAGTGGCTCTTGTGACTTGGCTCCCGCACTGCAGATAGCACCGGAGGTCTCAGAGGAAAGGCCTGAGAGCACGATGGCATCACCTGTCCAATGGTAAACAGGGAAGATTCCACTCCTCACCAATTCAGACCAAGACTGAAAACAACAACCAGCTCAGTTGTGAAGGTCAGAGGAAAGAGGAAGTGAGGGAGTGCCAGAGAATTGAGGTTTTTCAAAATGTGATTCTAACCTCTTCAGCCAGGAGAGCACAGCCCTGTGGTCCCTGGATCCCTTCAGGACCAGGTAGGACAAGAACTCCTCTGAAGCCTGACAGTTCACACTAAACTTCAGGTCTGCTAGGTGTTGCTGCACTCATTTGGCCTCACCAGGCATCATGACAGCAGGCAATTATCCCCCACCAGTTCTGATGGTCCTGGGTGGGTGGAGGTGGGTGTGGGGACACATGGATCATCAAGATGTGCACAGGTTACAGGGCAATTTACTTCCATATCTGATCCTCCAGGACTGGGCACACCAAGAATATCCTAGTCAGGAAACTAGCCTAGGGCCCTTTCAACCAAAATGAATCATGGCTGGTGAGAACTCATGGCAGTTGAGCATGCAGTGAGCATGGTGGATTAAGTGATCTTTAATTGGGATACTTCACACCCAATCTTGCAGGTTGCTCTTTTTTTCCTAGAAAGTTTAGTCAGGTGATAGCTAGGAACCTGGGAAGTGTGTCTTCTAGGTGAAGGTGGATGCATCTTCTGAAGGCTAATATGGAGCGATGGTAGTCATTCACTCAGGAGGTTGGATGGAGGATAGGATGATACTGACATGCCAGGAGAGATATTCTGTGCTCACTACACCTGCACAGCCACACATCCTTGGCTGTGGCTTTACAACTAAGCAGCACTCAGAAATATACCTGCTGGCAAATTTCTATTCCACCTCAACTCACCTTGAGATGCAGAAATGTTTGTCCTATCTCTGTTCACACTTGTGTTCTTTCTCTTGACCAGACTAGTGCCAGCATGGCACAAGACCCTGTGGAAAATTCCCACCAGTAATCTTAGGATCCCCAGAAAGTTGCTGACTACAAGCCAGTTGATGATATAAGAGCCTGCTGGTGGCATGGGGAACACAGCATCTCATGGCATAACTCCACATTGGAAAACTCACTCTGATGAAAGGGCTATGATGAAAAGCTTCCAAGATAAATATTCGAAGAGGGAGAGCAAGGACATTGTGTTAGCACTGAATGAAGAAGGCTGTTGGTGCTGAAAGCCTATTTCAATGAAGAGATATTCTAAAACTTTTCAGCCATCATTGTCTATCCTCAAATTCCATAACATGTCTTCATGTTCAATATACTCTACAAATACAGGAAGTAGTACTTGCTAGTTCATTTTGTAAGCTACCATCATTACACACCCTAACTCCTTTTGCAAGGACCTCAAAGCCCTTGAAATCTCATGACTTCTTGTTGCTCTCCAGGGACAGCTGATTATACATATGCTGATTCATAGTTTTTCTGGCACAAGAATCAGAAGAAAAGGCATTCTTTAAAACAGCACTTACACCCATGAACTACAATTTAAACAAGTTGAATTTGGAATATGCAGCACTGCACCCAGCTCTTGAAATAGACTGCACCACAATATCACAAATATAAACACAAACAGCTCTACTAAAAGGCAAATGTGAAGACCCAAAACAGAATGTCAAAACGGGAGTGGTTCAAGAATATTCAAATTTGGGATTGGACTTACTGAGCAGGGATCTTTTACCACAGGTATTTGCAAACTGTCAAATGCTTTTTATTTCTTGACTTGCTTCTACCCACCACCAACTGCAACATGTATAATGTCTCTGGTTTCCTTTTTTTGGTGTGAGTTCTTGCAATGAATTTTTTTCTTCCCTTACCCTACAAAGCACAATCCAAAAATTTGCAATTCAGTGTTAAACATGAGAACAAAATATTCTTTTCCCACTTCTACAGTGCATCTCTTGAGGACAACCATCAAAGTTAACAAGAGTCTCAACAAGTGCTCCATTCCTTTTGACACTGCTACTCCAATAATAGTGGGAGATTAGGTGATAAATTCCCTCTTTCTCCTGAATGCTATCAGCACAAACTAACAGGGATTCAGGCCCAAATCCTACCATTAATCCTCAAGTCATAAGCAAGCCAATACAAAATAAAACTGACTAGGAAATCAGGGCCAGGGGTGACTCTCTTTTGTCTTCACATGTTGGTTTTCCAGTTGACCGTGTGGTTCACTTGCAAAGTGCTCCAGTGTGGAAGTCCCCTTCATTGGCAATCTGGGAGTGCATCCAAGAAGCCTCAAAATTGACAAGGGCCAGTGAGGTGTCATTTTGAATTTCATGCCACTGCAAGCCGGTGCACATTGCCTATCAGGAGAATTTGCTGGAAAATAATGGTCCTAGTACTGGGGTTGAATATCGACCAATCCCTATTGAATCAAAGTGCACACATGATAATTCAAGACACACAATGAGGTTTTTTTGTAAACTCAAGCTTGGACCACAATCAGCCTCACAGTCCAATACAATGGCTGAGTGGGGAGCAGCCCCAAGGTGTAAGAAAAAACTGTATTTAAGAAATTTTCAAGCATTCACACACAAATACCTGTATTTTTTTTAATTTATTTTTATTGTATACAAATGGGATACATGTTGTTTCTGTTTGTACATGGAGTAACAGCATATCATTTGCATTTTCATACATTTACATAAAATAATGATGTTTGATACATTCTGTTATTTTTTTCCTTACCCCCACCCCTCCCACCTCACTTTGCCCTCTATACAGTCCATCCTTCCTCCATTCTTGCCCCCCTCCCACCTCCATTATGTGTCATCATCCGCTTATCAGTGAGATCATTCATCTTTTGGATTTTTGAGATTGGTTTATCTCACTTAACATGATATTCTCCAATTTCATCCATTTGCCTGCCAATGCCATAATTTTATTATTCTTTATAGCTGAGTAATATTCTATTGTATATATATTTACCACTGTTTCTTTATCCATTCATCAATAGAATCCAGGTTGGTTCCACAGTCTGACTATTGTGAATTGAGCAGCTATGAACATTGCTGTGGCTGTATCTCTGTAGTATGCTGATTTTAAGTCCTTTGGGTATAGGCCGAGGAGTGGGATAGCTGGATCAAATGGTAGGATCATTCCAAGTTTTCTAAGGAATCTCCACACTGCTTTCCAGAGTGGCTGCACTAATTTGCAGGCCCACTGCAAAGTATGAGTGTACCATTTTTCCCACATCTTCTCCAACACTTATTGTGGTTTGTGTTCTTCATAATCGCCATTCTAATTGGGGTGAGATGCAATCTTAGTGTAGTTTTGATTTGCATTTCTCTTATTACTAAAGATGGTGAACCTTTTCTCATATATTTGCTGATTACTTGTAGATCTTCTTCTATGAAGTATCTGTTCCTATCCTTAGCCCATTTGTTGATTGGGTTATTTGTATTCTTCATGTAGAATTTTTTGAATTCTTTATATATTCTGGAAATTAGCGCTCTATCTAAAGTATGAGTCCCACTCTGTAGGCTCTCTCTTCCCATTGCTGATAGTTTCCTTTGCTAAGAGAAAGTTATGTAGTTTGAATCTATCCCAGTTATTGATTCTTGCTTTTATTTCTTGTAATATGGGAGTCCTGTTAAGGAAGTCTGATCCTAAGCAAACAAGGGGAAGATTAGGACCTACTTTTTATTCTATAAGATGCAGCGTCTCTGGTCTGATTTCAAGGTCCTTGATTCATTGTGAGTTGATTTTTGTGCAGGGTGAGAGATAGGGTTTTAGTTTTACTGTGCTGCATATGGATTTCCAGTTTTCCCAGCACCTTTTGTTGAAGAGGCTATCATTTCTCCATTGCAAATTTTTGGCACCTTTGTCTAGTATGAGAAAATTGTATTTATTTGGGTTTGTGTCCATGTCCTCTATTCTGTACCATTGATTTACCTGCCTATTTTGGTGCCAATACCATGCTGTTTTTGTTACTATTGCTTTGTAGTATAGTTGAAGTTCTGGTATTGCGATAACCCCTATTTCATTCATCCTGCTAAGGATTGCTTTAGCTATTCTGGGTCTTTTATTCTTCCAGATGAATTTCAAAATTGCTTGCTCTATTTCTGCAAGGTACATCATTGGGATTTTAATTGGAATTGCATTGAATCTGTACAGCACTTTTGGTAGTATGGCCATTTTGACAATATTAATTCTGCCTATCCAAGAACATGGGAGATCTTTCCAAATTCTAAGGTCATCCTTAATTTCTTTCTTCAATGTTTTGCAGTTTTCATTGCAAAGATCTTTTACCTCTTTGGTTAAATTGATTCCCAAGTATTTTATTTTTATTCAGGCTATTGCAAATGGGGTTGTTTTTCTCATTTCCTTCTCAACTGTTTTGTTGCTTGCGTATAAAAATGCTTCAGATTTATGCGTGTTGATTTTATAGCCTGCTATTCTGCTGAATTCATTGAAGAGGTCTAGAAGTTCTCTGGAGGAGGTTGTTGGATGCTCTAAATATAGAAAAATGTCATTCACAAACAGTGACAGCTTAAATTCCTCTTTTCCTATTTGTATCCCTTTAATTTCTTTAGTCTCCATAATTGCTCTGGTAAGAGTTTTGAGGACAAAGTTGAATAGAAGTGGTGAAAGAGGACATCCCTCTCTTGTTCCCATTTTTAAAGGGAATGGTTTCAGTTTTTTCCATTATGAATGATGTTGACCATGGGCTTAGCATAAATAGCCTTTACAATATTCAGGTATGTTCCTACTATCCCTATTTTTTCTAGTGTTTTGAGCATGAAGGGATGTTGTATTTTGTCAAATGCTTTTTCTTCATCAATTGAAATTACCATATGATTCTTATCCTTAAGTCTATTGACATAATGAATTATGTTTATTGATTTACAAATATTGAACCATCCTTGCATTCCAGGTATGAACCCCACTTGATCGTGGTGCACAATTTTCTTGATATGTTTTTGGATATGGTTTGCCAATATTTTGTTAAGGTTCTTTGCATCTATATTCATCAAGGATATTGGGCTAAAATTTTCTTTCCTTGATGTGTCTTTTCCTGGTTTGGGTATGAGGGTGATATTAGCTTCATAGAATGAGTTTGGTAGGGTACTCTCCTTTTCTATTTCCTGGAATACTTTGAGAAGTATTGGAATGAGTTCTTCTTTGAAGGCCTTGTAGAACTTGGCTGAGAATATATCTGGTCCTGGGCTTTTCTTGGATGGTAGATTTTTAATGGCTTCTTCTATTTCATTACTTGATATTGATTTGTTTAAATTGTCTACGTTCTCCTGGTTCTGTTTGGGAGGAACATATGCCTCTAGAAATTTTTCAGGGTCTTCAGTAGTTTCTATTTTGTTGGAATACAGATTTTCAAAGTAGCTTCTCATTATTTTCTGTATCTCAGTCGTGTCTGTCATGATATTTCCTTTTGCATCATGTATTTTAGTAATTTGATTCTTCTCTCTCCTTCTCTTTGTTAGTGTGGCTAAGGGTATGTCTATTTTGTTTACTTTCTCAAAGAACCAACTTTTTGTTTTGTCAATTTTTTGAATAGTTTCTTTTGTTTCAATTTCATTGATTTCAACTCTGATTTTAATTATTTTCTGTCTTCTACTACTTTTGCTGTTTTTCTGTTCTTCTTTTTCTGGGGCTTTGTGCTCTAATGTTAGGTCATTTAGTTGTTGAGTTTTTGTTCTTTTCTTAAATGCGCTCCATGCAATGAATTTTCCTCTTAGTGCCATGTTCAGAGTGTCCCAGAGATTTTGATATGTTGTATCATCATTCTCATTGATCTCTAAGAATTTTTTAATCTCCTCCCTGATGTTTTATGTTATCCATGTTTCATTCAATAGCATATCATTTAGTCACCCAGTGTTGGAGTAATTTCTCTTTTTTATTTTATCATTGATTTCTACTCTCAGTCCATTATGATCTGATAGAACACAAGGTAGTATCTCTATTTTTTTGCATTTCCTTAGGGCTGCTTTGTGGCATAACTTATGATCTATTTTTGAGAAGGTTCCACGTGGTGCTGAGAAGAAAGTAAATCGGCTCATTGATGGATTGAATATTTTATATATGTCTATTAAGTCTAGGTTATTGATTGTGTTTTTGAGTTCTATGGTTTCTTTGTTTGGATTTTGTTTGGAAGATCTATCTAGTGGTGACAACAGTGCATTAAAGTCACCCAGAATTATTGTGTTGTGGTCTTTGTGATTCCTGAAATTGAGAAGGATTTGTTTGATGTACAGGGATGCACCATTGTTTGGGGCATAAATTTTACTATCATTTTGTCTTCCTGATTTATGGTTCCCTTAAGCAGTAGGAAATATCCTTCTTTATCCCTTCTGACTAACTTTGGCTTGAAGTCCACTTTATCTGATATAAGGATGGAAACCCCCACTTTTTAACTGAGTCCATGTGTGTGGTAGGTTTTTTCCCATCCTTTCACCTTTAGTCTGTAGATGTCTTTTTCTATGAGATGAGTCTGTTGCAGGCAGCATATTGTTGGGTCTTTCTTTTTAATCCATTCTGCCAGTCTATGTCTTTTGATTGATGAATTTAGGCCATTAACATTCAGGGTTATTATTGAGATATGATTTGTATTCCAAGTCATTTGAGCTCATTTTTGGTTTTTAACTTGGTTTTCTTTCTCCCTTGAGGAGATTTTTCTCTAAGGTAGGTCCTCCTTTTGTTGACCTACATTGTTTTCCATTTCCTCCTCATGGAATATTTTGTTGAGAACATTCTGTAGTGCATACTTTCTATTTGTAAATGATTTTAACTTTTGCTTATCATGGAAGATTTTTATTTCATCTTCAAATCTGAAGGTTAGTTTTGGTGGGTATAGGATTCTTCATTGGCAAACATGTTCTTTCAGAGCTTGAAATATGTTGGTCCAGGCCCTTACGCCTTTTAGAGTCTGGGTTGAGAAGTTGACTGCTGCCCATATTGGTCTCCCCCTATATGTAATCTGATGCTTTTCTCTTCACGGGCTTCAAAATCCTATCTTTATTTTGAATGTTAGGAATTTTCATTATAATGTGCCTTGGTGTGGATCTGTTGTGATTCTGTGCATTTGGTGTTCTGTAAGCCTCTTGTACTTGATTTTCCATCTCATTCTTCAGGTTTGGGATATTTTCAGATATTATTTCATTGAATAGGTTGTTCATTTCTTTGGTTTGTATCTCTGTACCTTCCTCAATCCCAATAATTCTTAGATTTGGTCTTTTCATGATGTTCCATAGTTCTTGTAGATTCTGTTCATGATTTCTTACCATCTTCTCTGTTTGGACATCTTTATTTTCAAGATTAAATATTTTGTCCTCATTGTCTTAGGTTCTGTCTTCCAAGTGGTCTAGTATGTTGGTTAGGCTTTCCATTGAGTTTTTAATTTGGTTTATTGTCTCCTTCATTTCAAGGATTTCCATTTGCATATTTTTATCTCTATCTCTTTGCTGAAGTGAACTTTTGCTTCCTGCAAGTGCTCTTTCAGCTTATTGGTATTATCATTCATTGCCTTTGCTCTCCTATCTCATCCTTTGCTTCATGAATCATCTTAATCATGTATAGTCTGAAGTCCTTTTCTGACATTTCTTGTAAGATACTTTCATTGGATTCTATTAATATAGAATCTAGATTTGTTTGGATTATTTTCTTTCCTTGTTTTTTCATGGTGCTCATGTATCTTCCTCTCTAGCAGTGCAGATCTGGGGTATTGCAGATATCCCCCTATAGGCTTATAGTGTACCTATAGGTTTCCAACACCCTTTCTTTAAGGGGAGATCAATATTAGCAGTGCCAAAATCAGACTCTATGCAATCCTAGACAAAATAGCCCCTATGTGGACAATAACAAAATTGTCATATTAAACAAAATGAGTTCAAATATTGTCTTTGGTAAAACAAACAGGTTTGCAATAAGGTCTGCAGTTTCTAATGGAGGACAGAGGATGCAGAGGGATATAGAATGTGGCTGTTAATGGGATAAGAATAGAATATACAGAAGTTCTAGAAAATAGAAAGGGTGAGAGTGTAATCAAAAGAAATCGGATGTTAGCATGGGAAAAAGGGAGAAAGAGACTCTGAGGGAACAGGTAAACAAAAGGAAAAGAGAGAAAGAAAAGTAAAGAAATAAAAACTTAAATTTTTTTAAAATGGAGAAAAAAGAAACTCTACTGTGTAACAGTCATATACTATTAAAACCTCCCAGTGTTCAGCATCCTGATGCATGAGAGGTAGCTGACAATGAACTTCAAGCCTCCAGCAGGCGTCACAGGATGGGATTTGCCCCACCCAAAGATCGGAGCTACTGATTCCAGGATTATCCAAGATGGCCACTCCGGCTTCAAAATGTGTTGGAAAATGGGGAGCTGCACCTCAGGGGTGGACTTGGTCAACTGGAGGTCCTGGAAACAGGATGCAGTTGGTCTGGCAGGGGTCCTGGAGGTTCAGTGTGCTTGGTGTGGTTGTGGGATCCTGGAGGCCGGGTGCAATCATTTGGTTTGGGGTCCCTGTGATAGGGTGCAGTCAGTTGGTCTGGGGGTCCTGGTGGCAGGGAGCAGTCAGTAGATGTGAAAGCCCCAGAGGCAGTAATTGATTGGTTGGGCTGAGGGATCCTGGAACCGGGGCTCAGTCAGTTCAGCCAGGGGTCCTACGTGGCCTGGCTGTTGTCTCAAAATGGCAGCAGCCACATGTAAGACCTGTATATTATTGGTTCACTTTTGAAAAGCTAAACATTCATCTTCTTTGGTTGGGTCCCACCAATGTACTTGATTTTCATTGGGTTTTGCCAAAACTGCACAGTCCTGGAAGAAGGAGGGTGGAGGGGAGGGGTGAACTATGCAGGTGATGAGTTGGGGATAGGACCCTTTGTCCTTGATAGATAAGATTCCATGGCAGCCGCCCTTTTCTCTGACAGATATCTCTTAACAGCCTTGATTATCTCCAGGGACCCAGTACATCCTGTTTGTCCTGCATTGGCTGTTGAGAGTAGTACCTGCACGCCCTTTCCTGGGGGGTTTTTACGGGCCAGTTCCCGAAATGACTTGTTTATACAATATGGCTGCACAGATGTCACCTTGTTCTCAACATTTCCCCCTTCGGTTGTTCATAGTGAGGAATCATGCTCATTCAGGCATCATGCATATTCATCCTCTCGGGCCATTATTCTCTTGTATCATTGCCTTAACACCATCATTTGGACTGTGCTTACATGGTACTTAATAAAAGCTATTCCAACTTCCTGAGGTAGATGTCTTTCATGGCCTTCATTTCCTTGATTTGACCCAATCCCCTATTTCTACACAAACTGCCTATCCCCAATTCTGGCTTCATTCCCCCCCTTTTGCTTTAGGAACTCCTTACTGGTGTGAGAAATGGGAGCACCAATCATTCTGGTTGCTCGTAACTGAAAGGAGTCAGCGAGGGGCAAGCAGTTTGTAGTTCCCTTTTCAAATCGGGTCAATCGAGGGATCCAAGGTAGAAGCCTGTTTGTGGAAGAGCAGGTTGTAAAGTAATCTGGGTGTGGGTGCTTCTATGATAGAACAACAAATAGACATGAGTACTGAAATGAGAATAGTATGAAGTAAATGTTGCAGCATCTGGAATATGCCAATGAATATTGTGAAGATGACAGAAATCAATCTCTCACCAGGAGGTGGAATAACTGAGAAATTGTTCCCATACCAAGACCTAACAAAGGCTGGAGAGGACAAATTTGGGGAATTTAACATTGTCCAGGTAATCAGGAATGTAAACACATTTAACTATTAATGTCATTGATGTCCCAAGGAAATGTGTTAAGCTACTTAATGTCATCTGATATTTGTAAAATATCCCTTTATTGGTATAGCCTGTGATTAGTAAAGATCTCTATACTTCTGTTACTTAGGGCTAGATAATCATACTAGCAAGTCTGCCTGTATAGTTTAGGAAGGTGTGTAGGCCTTAAACTGACTAAAAATTTCTGACTCTGGCAGTTTCTCTTGATATTTATCAGGCACATTTGCCTAGGAATCTTTCATTAGTAGCTTCCAGTCTTTATTGTAGTGGGCTAACACAAGTTTACATCTTAAGTTACATTAAACTATTATTTCTTTTAAATGCCCAAGAATGACTGTATTTTGGTTTTAACTGTTTTGCTAGGTGTCTAAGATCAAGCTGGTCAAATTGACCTGTTTGTGTCTTGTTAAAGAGTCAGCTGAATTCCCACAGGGGTCACTCATAGAGCACTTAAGAGCAACTTCTTAGCTCCATTAGTGCCCTTGGTTAGT